>NC_080174.1:88522937-88822937 GCF_950295315.1 Erinaceus europaeus | reverse complement strand
GAGTAGCCTGGTTTCTGCAGGTGAATGCTATCAAAGGAAGGCCAAGACTTTCCCTGTGGAGAGTCATTGCTGACTCAATGTAGTAAGCAGTCAGATGGCACATGTGTAAAATCTAGGATGGGACTGAAGCCTTCCAGAACCTGAACATGGCCTGAAAATAAACTATAGCACAACATCTGGATTTTTATTTGTAAAATCACAAGGAAAGACATTCTGCTCAGACAGTTAAATTTGTAGTCGATGTCTTACTTAACTGAGCTTCTGCTAAGACTTCCACTGAATAAGACCCTGAAACAGAATCCAGTTAAATCTTACTGAACTTTAGACCAAGATATATTCCGAGACAATAAGTATATGTTGTTTTAAGTCACTGTGAAAGTTGTTACATAGAAATAGAAAACAGAGCTCCAGTGGCGCAATCGGTTAGCGCGCGGTACTTATACAGAAATAGAAAGCTAATATGGTGAAGGTGGGCAGTGGTATACAGGGTAGAGTGAATAGGTCTCCACTGGCAGGAAGGAAGCTTCGTGAGCAATAAAGCAGTGCTGCAGTAGTCTTTCTCTATTCCTTTCTATCGAACCCTTCCCTCTCAATTTCTTTACTTCTCTCCCATAAAAGGAGAGGGGAGCACCAGAAGCAGTGGATTCATTATTCAGGCACTGAGCCCTAGCAACAATCCTGGTGGCAATCAAATTAAAATTAAAAAAGCTAGTGAGGAAATACAAAGAGTTTATTGGTTGGCTGAATCAGTTGACTGAGTGAACCAAAGCCAGAGGACAGAACAAGAATATAGAGGTATAAGTGAATGTG
The DNA here is from genome assembly GCF_950295315.1 of Erinaceus europaeus. Taxonomy (NCBI): domain Eukaryota; kingdom Metazoa; phylum Chordata; class Mammalia; order Eulipotyphla; family Erinaceidae; genus Erinaceus; species Erinaceus europaeus. The sequence goes on along the minus strand of NC_080174.1, from coordinate 88,822,127 downwards.
ATGAAGGTATTGAGGTGAATTTTTTAATTTTGTTTTCTTTTCCCTCCAGGGTTATTGCTGGGCTCGGTGCCTGCACTATGAATCCACCGCTCCTGGAAACCATTTTTTCCCCTCCTTTTGTTGCCCTTGTTGTTGTAGCCTCGTTGTGGTTATTATTATTGCCATTGTTGATGTTGTTCATTATTGGATAGGACAGAGAGAAATGGAGAAAGGAGGGGAAGACAGAGAGGGAGAGAAAGATAGACACCTGCAGACCTGCTTCACCACCTGTGAAGCGACTCCCCTGTAGGTGGGGAGCCCGGCTCCAACCGGGATCTTTAGGCTAGGCCTTGCGCTTTGCGCCACATGCTCTTAACCCACTGCGACACCGCCCGACCCCCTTTATTTTGTTTTCTAATGGCAAGTAGCCATTGAAAGATTGCTTGGCTATGTGAGACACATCTTAGACAGACAGAATCCACATGAAGCAATTGCCTAAGAATGTTGTCTTCTGACCTAATGTTGAACTTCATGTAGAAAATACAAATGATTATTTTTGAAAAGCAGTAGGAATTATACTCCGGAGTAAAACCTCCCAGTAGGTATTATCTCCAAATAGAACAGAATTTATTTATTTATCTTTTTGCCTACAGAATATCTTAGTCTTGTGTCAAGTCCACTATGTTCCTTTTAATTTTTATTCACAGGAATCTACTATGGTCTGCCTTTTTAAATTTTTCTATTTTGAAGCTTTTCATGGAACTTAGACAGCGAATCTTGGTTTATAGCATATTGGATTTGTAGAAACAGGTCAAGATCTATGTGCTTTGTGAAACAAAGTGCTTTCTGATTCTCGATGCATGATTTCACGTTTATATAAGTTGTTTACAATCTATCCCATGCCTTGTATACTTTCCTAAAAATAATAATATTTGTGAATTTTTACTTCTGTTGTCAGAAACATGCTTTATTACCCTTAAAAAAATGGTTAATTTGAAATCAGATGTCCAGTGGTAACAAGTTAAAAGAAAGTGAGTGAGAAGAAAGAATAAGAAACTTTCTGTGGCCCAGGCTCTGGTCCATGTAGTCAATATAATTCTCAAAACATCACTATCGTGTAGACTTTGTTACTGTTCTCTTTTCTTTGAACAAGTAAACCAAATATTAGATGAAAAGAAATAACATCTAGGGTCTGGCAATGGAGCAGATAAAACATCACTGCAAGTGAATAAACTCTTCTGTTGGGTTCTAAGGTTATGCTTTGATTAGTATAACATGCTTCCAATATAAAAATGGGCTTCTTTAAGGGAATTAGAACTATAACAAGGCCTATAACAAGACAAGAAAAACTGTTCATGATATTAACAAGGGACAAATAAGATTTCTCTGGAAGAGAATATTATATATATATATATATTTTTTTTTTCCTCATCTCTCAAGTGTTGTTCACTGTTCAATAGCATGGTCAATCTATTTGAATTCTTATGGTGAGGATTCAAAAACTGATCTCACACAATTCAACTGATGAGCTGTTGTAACACAAGTTACACAAAGTTATACCTTACAAAAACAATACTTAAGTTTTAACTCTTTTTTAAAAAATATTTATTCCCTTTTGTTGCCCTTGTTGCTTTATTATTGTAGTTACTATTGTTGTTGCTGATGTCGTCATTGTTGGATAGGACAGAGAGAAATGGAGAGAGGAGGGGGACAGAGAGGGAAAGAGAAAGATAGACACCTGCAGATCTGCTTTACCACCTGTGAAGTGACTCCCCTGCAGGTGGGGAGCTGGGAGCTCAAACTTGGATTCTTCTGCTGGTCCTTGTGCTTTGCACCAGCTTTGCTTAACCTGCTGCGCTACCGCCCGACTTGATTCCCAAGTCTTAACTCTTATCCTTACTCATCTTTAACCAGTCATGTTAGATATCATCTACATTCAGTGGTATATATGACATTCACTTTGACTACTGGGTTTTAATTATGAGCTTTCCGTATAATCTCTTGTGTTGCTATGCTTCTAAATTCTGCTTATAAGACATTAGGTTCGCTTGTATTGCTAACGCTGTGGTCTATTTACATAATCATTGTTTTCATTGGTTTAATCCCCACTGGTTAGAACACTTTTTCCTTCTCCCCACCCCCTATCCTAGGTACTTCCTCTTCCTGACACTTCCGCCTCAGGAGATATAAAGGACAGGATTTTCTGATGAATAAAGATTAGATTGTTGAACTGCATTCCTTCTTGTCAATAAAGATTGAACTGTGTTCCCAGCTCAGCCATGAGTCCCTGGTCATCTCTCTCCCGCTTGCGAAGCTAGCCCGGCACTCTTGCAGGTTTCTTCATAAAATATACATTACTAAATCCTAATGTCAGAAGTTTTGGTTCCTGAGGTGGATTTATAAGAGGGTCCCAGATGCTGTTTCTGTTAGTGGTTCAGAAATATCACTTTGAGAAACACTGGCCCTGAAAAAATGGCTTTAAAACATAAGTTTTTGGGTAAAGAGTCTGATATTTTAGACCTTGTGGGTACTGTTGATTCTGTCATAAATACTCAACTTTTTCACAATAGTGTGGAAATAATTCTGTAAATCTACATTCCCCCAGTAAACTCATCCTGAAGTTGAAAAGTAAAAAAACAAAGAAAGCCATATATAACATCCAAATTAATATAAGATGACTGTCTTTTAATAAATATTTATAGTAACAATATTGGGGTTAATTTGGTCAATGGTTCAGGTACCTTTAAGAATAGGCCAACTTAGTAAAATAAAATAAAATAAAATAAAAACAGTTTCTATAATAGAAATAGCAACCTTTTGTTTTTATATACAAAAATACTATCTTTGAAACAAATTTGTGGAACTACTTCAGAAACTAAGTCAATTTTGTTAAACCTGGGGAGAGGAAAAAACCCAAAAGCTTTTCTATAAACTCCATTTAAAAAAAATAGGGAGTTGGGTGGTAGCACAGTGGGTTAAGTGCATGTGGCACGAAGCGCAAGGACCAGCATAAGGATCCTGGTTCCCCACCTGCAGGGGAGTCGCTTCACAGGCGGTGAAGCAGGTCTGTAGGTGTCTATCTTTCTCTCTCCCTCTCCGTCTTCCCCTACTCTCTCCATTTCTCTCTGTCCTATCCAACAACGAACAACATCAACAATGGCAATAATAATAACCACAACGAGGCTACAACAACAAGGGCAACAAAGGGGAAAAAAATAAATACAAATAATAAAAAATAGCATTGCTTTTTAGACATGAGTTTGCATTAGTAGATCTTGGCAGCTTTGTTTTAAAATGCCCATGGACTCTATATTCATTTTAAACTTTTAGTTTTAATAGGTCACTTACAGTGTTAGAAGCTACTAGATTCTTAATGACAATGCAACTAGCACTATACTAAATAGCATAGAAGGCAACCCATTAAGGATATCTATGGAATCTTGTTGCAGTAGGGAAAGAATTCTCATCGCAAGTGCCCTCAGCTTCCATGTATAACCCAGGACACTGTACTTAGATCCTATTTAAAATGCCAATATAATCTTAAAAGTCTACTAAACTGTAAATGCAACTGCAACAGCTCTACCCTTATAACTGTAAATTTGCAGTGAGTCAATAAATGCAGCAAGAAAGTAGAAAGAACGAAAAAGACACCTTAAAGTACCTAATGAAATAGTTTCTACTTTGACCTAGATACCCTCCTCACCTACCCCCTAATACACATCCCCCAGTCACTCCAAGATAACCTTGTCAGACAAAGTAAGGACTACAAAAACTGAATAAGGGCAAGAGACTGGCATACTTTAACGAAGACTATTTAGTCACAAATAGGCCATCCCATCATCTGGGGCCCTAGTCAGGGTGTCCTGGGATTCCCACACAGACATGATGGGCCTAAACCTCTAACAGATCCCTTTTGCCACTGTCACTGGTCATCTCCATCAGGAACAACATAATGAACCCCTCTGTGGGCCCCTATAGGACCTTGTAGATCAATAGTGGTAGGGAATGTTCCATTCTCCAAAGGGAGGTTGGACAACATACTCTAAGGAAGATGGGTCCTGAAATTAGTGCAGCCTGGAATGTTCCTAGCAATGACCACAGAATAAGAGCTCAGTCCTACAGTGATTCAGAGGATAGGCGTCTGTGCTAAATATGGGTCCCAGATCAAACCGGTAGGGTTTACAGTTAGCAATACTTACATACTTTCCCCATATTTGGGAGCTACTCCCTTCCCTGACCTAGCTTTCTAGTCCTTTTTCCAACTATGACACCATCTCCCCAGACAATAACCTGGGTCTACCCTCATAGATGTCAGGCACAGACAAAAACTAGTAAAGTCATGGGCCCTCTGGAATATACATAAAACAGACCTACTAGCTTTTCCAAAACAGAGACCCCCAATCTTCATCTGCAGTATTCTTGCCTTTAGGTCCATGATTAGTCAACAATTTGTTCTGTTTATATCTTAACTCTTTTTCAACCACCAGGTTCCAGATGACACCATGATGCTAACCCAACTTCCTTGGGCAGAGGACCCCACCATGTGTCTTGGAGCATGGCTTCCCCAGAGCCCCGCCCCACTATCGAAAGAGTGAGACAGGCCAGGAGTATGGATGGGCTTGCCAATGCCCATGCTCAGCAGAGAAGCAATTACAGAAGCCAGACCTTCCACCTTCTGCACCCCACAATGATCCTGGGTCCATACTTCCAGACAGATAAAGAATAGGGAAGCTATCAAGGGAGGGGATTAGATATGGAACTCTGGGGGTGGACATTGTGTGGAAATGTACCCCTCTTATCCTATAGATTGTCATTATTTCCATTTTATAAATAATAAAAAAAAACTTCCCAGAAAAAAAAGGACAAAATTCAGATACAATTTTGTCATAATGGAATGTGATTTAGTTCCTCCAAAATAATTATATGCAAATTCCATCTTGAATGTTGGTATAGTGGGTCATTTTATAAGCTAAAAAAATGGAAGCATTATATTAAATATTTCCAATAATGCTACCAACTAGAAATGGTGACATAAACATTTTTACCAGCAATAATACTTTCCAATAATTAAATATAGACTAAAAATTGCTTTATCAAAAGGTAAAAGACTCCTAATTTTCAAAAGGTTTGCCTAAAGTTGACTAACTCATATTTATCACTTGAACTATGGGTTCACATTCACCACTAAATATTTATTTTATAGTCTAATGGAGTGGTTTCCAAAAAATGGTCAGCTTTACAAAAATGTCATTGTATTGTAGTAAAATTAAATTGAAAAATATTGATTTTTAAATACATTTCAAAATTTTTTTAAATTCAGAACTGTTCAAAAACATTAGCATTCAGTATATAAATGTCTAGGAAAAGTAAGGCACACTGTTGCACATTCTTCTCCAGTCTTGTTTTAACCTATCATTCAATTGCCAATAGAGAATGCTGATATACAGAAGAAACACTCAAAAAAAAAAAAACTAATATATTCATTACTTGAATTCTGGTAGCATATCATAAATTGTTTTTTAAAATTACCTTAAAATTTTTAATTATCTTTATTTAGGTGTTGGATAGAGGCAGCCAGAAACTGAGAGGAAGAGGGAGAGAGAAAGACAGAGACACCTGCAGCAAGTGCTTCACCACTTGCAAAGCTTTCCCTCTGCAGATGGGGACCAGTGGGCTTGAACTCAGGTCCTTGTGCATTTTAACATGCACTCAGCCAGATGCACCATCACTTGGACCCTAAAATTCTCTTTATTGTAATTTAGTACATATTGATTTCTCAACGGACGAATTAAGGAATAATTCCTTAAGTTTGAAAAGCCTTTTGCTACTCACCAAAATCTACCTAGATCACAGTTAAGCCTATTCAACATACTTACACTCTTCCTCAGGCCTCTTCCGTAGAGCTGCGCGGACTTCTTTACAGGGACTTCTCTGATATTGTGGGGGATTCCTTCCCCTTATTAGGCTCTCCATTCTGAAAGAGTCAAAAGAACATTTTAGTATCAAAATATTGATAGGTTTGACAAGCTAAATGGCCGAGAGCTGGAGTAAGTCATCCAGCTAGCTACAGAGGCCTGACAGATAACAACACTGAGTAACTAGCAAGGATCAAGGCCACAGGAAGTGGCAGAGATGGTGGAAAACTGGAGTTTTTCAAAGCATTTGAATGTAAAAAACAAGACACAGCTCTTCACAGGCGGTGAAGCAAGTCTGCAGGTGTCTATCTTTCTTTCCTCCTCCCTGTCTTCTCCTCCTCTCTCCATTTTTCTGTCTGTCGTATCCAATGACGATATCAATAAAAACAATAATTATATTTAAAAAAACAATACACAGAAAGAAACTTGGGCATATATGGTCCAGCTAGAGACTCTTGTGTACTATCTGATAGAGACAGAGAGAAATCAAGAGGAGTGGAGAAGATAGAGAGATACAGACACCTGCAGACCTGCTTCATTGTTTGAAAAGCTTCCCAACTGCAGGTGGGGAGCGGGGCCCATACCTGGGTCCTTGTGTTAACCTGTGTGCTCAACCTGGTGCACCACCGCCCAGCCCCCATTAGGTTAAAGTCTTAACCAATGAATGTGATGACATTTGAATATGGAGAAGTAATCAGGGGGGGCAGGTGGTGGCACACCTGGTTCAACTCACACATTATAGTGCCCAAGGAGCCAGGTTCAAGTTCCTGGTCCCCACCTGCAGGGAGAAAGCTTCACAAGGGATGAAGCAGGGCTGCAGTTGCTTCTCTCTCTCTCTCTCTCTCCCTCTCTCTCTCTCTCTCTCTCTCTCTCTCTTTCTCCCTGTCTATCTCTCCCTTCCTCTCAATTTCTGGTGGTCTCTATCCCATTAATAAAGAAAATAAGTAAATTTAAAAGAAAACTTTAAAAAATGAAGTGTAATCAGGGTTTGAGGAGGTCATGAAGAAGTGATCTCCAAGATGGAATTGTTGCCTTTACATAGAAAGGAAGAGACCAGAACATGTCTGCCCTTGATTTGTTCCCCAAGGACAGAGAGTGATCTGCAAATGAGATAGAGGATTCTCCTAGAAGCTGAATCTGCTGGCACCTGATCTGAGGCAACACATGCCCCCTAATTGAGAACAAAACATCAGCATTTTAAGTCATCTAGTCAGTAACATTTTGCAACAGTAACTCAAGCTGGCAAACCTAGCTATATTGACTAAAAACTAGTCCCTTGTAAAGAAAACAAATTTATCCAGAGCCCTGCCCCACTAGAGAAAGACAGAAACAGGCCGGGCCAAAGCTCATGATTGGCAGAGAAGCAATTCCAGAAGCCAGACCTCCCACCTTCTGCATCCCACAATGACCTTGGGTCTATACTCCCAGAGGGATAAAGAATAGGAAAGCTATCAGGGGCGGGGATGGGATATGGAGTTCTGGCGGTGGAAACTGTGTGGAAGAATACCCTTCATATCCTATGGTCTTGTCTATCATAAATAAATCAATTTAAAAAAAAAGGAAAAGGAAACAAACTTATCAAGCAGCAGGTTGCCCTTTAAAAGAAAAGCACAAATTTCCACCAATGTCTTCATGGACAGAACTGCTGGTTCATCCATGTTGATGATTAAATTTGGAGTGTTTTCTCATTCTAATAGTAACAACTTCTATAAAAATGTACTTGATAGGGAGTCAGGCGGTAGCGCAGCGGGTTAAGCGCATGTGACGCAAAGTGTAAAGACGGGCCTAAGGATCCCAGTTCGAGCCCCCGGCTCCCCACCTGCAGGGAAGTAGCTTCACAGGTGGTGAAGCAGGTCTGCAGGTGTTTGTCTTTCTCTCCCCTTCTGTCTCCCCCTCCTCTCTCCATTTCTCTCTGTCCTATCCAACAACGAACGGCATTAATAACTACAACAATAAAACAACAAGGGCAACAAAAAGGGAATAAATAAATATTAATAAAATAAAAAAGAAAATTTAAAAAAATGTAGTTGGTACAAAACACTTTTCTCAGTTACTACCGGCACATCCATGGTGAAAATGATTATGGAAGGAGGGTGCAATGGTGGTGCGTAGGTAAGGTTACACATTATGATGCAGATGAACCTGGGTTCAAGTTTCCAGGTTCCCATCTACAGGGGTGAAGCTTCATGAGCAGTGGAGCAATGTTGCAAGTTTCTCTCCTTCTTTCTACCTCTCTCTCAATGTCTAACAAAAGAAAAATGTCATGGTCACCAGGAAATAGATATAGAGCCACGTAGGCAGTGAGCCCCAGTGACAGTCCTGGTGCCAAGAAAAGAAAAGAAATGAAAGAAAATAATAGTATAAATTCATCAAGTGGCACTTGGACAAGGTCATGCACAGAATCTTCACCAAATCAGATACTCAGAAAACCAACAGACATGAGAAAGTACTCAAAGTCACTGATTATAAAAGAAGTGCAAATAAATACAATGAGATACCACTTTACACTCTGGAACGTGCCAGGCATTAGAAAAGACAGGAACAACAAACACTGGCAAGGCTGTGGGAACAAAAAGAACCCTTGTACACTACTGGTGAGAATGTGAATTGGCTCCTAGCCTTGTGGAAAACAGTAGAGTGATTTCTCCGAATACTAGAAATGGACCTACCCTATGACTGCAATTTCTCTCTGGGGGATTTACCCAAAGGAAATAAAAATACCCATTCAAAGAGATCAAGATACATCTATGTGTGCAGCTGTAAAATCTGCAATAGCCCAAACCTGAAAGCAACCCAGATACCCAACAATAAATGAGTAGCTAAAAATGTTGTGGTATATACACACAGTGAAATACTACTCAGTTTTTAAAATGATGAAGTCAGGGCCAGGTGGTGGTGCACCCGGCTGAGCACATGTTACGAAACACAAGGACTGAGCCCCCAGTCCCAACCTGCAGGGGAAAGCTTTGCAAGTGGTGAAGCAGGTTTGCAAGCTGCAAGCCTCAATCTCTCTCTCTCTCTCTCTCTCTCTCTCTCTCTCTCTCTCTCTCTCCTTCCTCTCAATTTCTGGCTGTGTTAATAAAGAAAAAAAAAGTGATCAAGCTATCTCCTTTGCCTCATCTTGGATGAAACTTAGTGGAATCATGGTAAATGTGTGATGAGCCAAAAAGGGAAGAATGAGTACCTAATGATATCATTTATAGGTGGAACTTAAGAAGCAAGGAAAAGAAAGTGAAAACACAAAATGGAACTTGAACTGAGGGTGGCATATTGCACCAAGGCGGAGGACTCTGGGGAAGGATAGGAAGGGAAGGGGAGTGAGAGTTCCTGATACATACGTGACGGGGAAAAAGAACGGAAGTTGTGGGTGACTATTCTGCAGAGAACTGTCATAGGGAGATGATGAACATACCATGTACTGTAAACATTCAATAAAACTACAAAAGGAAGGGAGTCAGGCGGTAGCGCAGCAGGTTAAGTGCATGTGGCACAAAGTTCAAGGCCCTATGTAAGGATCCCGGTTTGAGCCCCCCGCTCCCCACCTGCAGGGGAGTAGCTTCACAGGCAGTGAAGCAAGTCTGCAGGCGTCTCTCTTTCTCTCCTCTTCTCTGTCTTCCCTTCTTCTCTCCATTATTTTCTCTCTGTCCTATCCAACAACAATGACATCAACAACAATAGCTACAACAACAATAAAAACAATAAGGGCAACAAAAAGGAAATAAATAAATAAATCTTAAAAAACTATAAAAGGAAAAGAATAAAAAATATGATGACACAGAAAGAAAAAAAAATTAAGTGTGCAATAGCTTGCAGTGACCCCAAACACCAAGCAAGTAGAAAGACCTTAAAAAAAAAAGAAACCATAAAATGATACTTACATATTTTACCCATATTTGGGAGCTACTCTTTTCCTGATAAGCTTTCTAGTCCTATTCCCAACTCTGACACCATATTCCCAGACAATACTTTGATCCACGTACATGCTAGCTGTCACATTCAGGCAAAAATTAGTAAAGTTGTGGGCCCCTTGGAATATACCTAAAATAGTCCTACTAGCTTTTTTTCAAAATGGATACCCCAAATCTTAGCTGCTATATTCTTGCCTTTAGGCTCCTGACTATTGAACAATTTGCTCCACTTTATATATTAATAATTTTTCAGCCACCAAGTTGCAGACAGAGGACATCACCAACGTACCCTGAACCCCCATTTCTCCTGAGCCCCGCCCCACTAGGGAAAAATAGGGACAGGCTGGGAGTATGGATAGACCTGTCAATGCCCATGTTCAGTGGGGAAGCAATTACAGAAGCCAGGCCTCCCACCTTCTGCATCCCATAATGACCCTGGGTCCATACTCCCAGAGGGATAAAGAATAGGAAAGCTATTGGGGAGGGCATGGGATACAGAACTCTGATGGTGGAAACTATGTGGAATTATACCCCTCTTATGGTCCAAGACCCTATGGTCTGGTCAATATTTTTTATTTTATAAATAAACTAGTAACAATAAAAAAGGGAAAATATAAAAAATACTATTGTGTGTCTAGGTTTTTAAAATTCTGAACAAAGCTATATCAGCTTGAACATATAAATGTAGTTACTTAAGACTGACATAATTACTCTGAGGAGATATTGTTGAATTCATTTATTTATTTACTTTTATTTAGTTCCTATTGGGTTTGATAGCTGTCCTGGATAACAGCATCTATGCCACTGAAAATAGCAAGAGACACCTTGATCAGTGGTAGCCAAAGGTTACCTATGATTAATGGCACAGAAGATTATGATTCTTATGCCCATGAGGAAATTCAAAGAAAAAAGTACAACCCCATAAAAGAAATATTAAAAATGGTGTGAAATATGATCTCAAATAACCATCTGTGCTGAATAGCAGCATAATGCTATCCCCATGGGAAGCTTCCCCATGGGAAGCTGTTCTTCAAAATACTTTTGTATATTGAGCACGTGTATTTAAACTGTCATTTCACGAACACCTCATAAAAACTGCAGCAAAGGTGGGTGCGAGGAATCACATCATTGTAAGACTGGCCAGCTCCTCATGGGGCGCGAGCGCTTCCACACTACGATCATCATCTCTGGTATTATGCTATTCCACTGCAGAATACTGTGCCCCAGTATGGTTCCGTAGCCCCCATGTCCACTTGGTCGATTCCAAATTATATTCCTCCATGAGGATCATTTCTGGAACCATCCGCTCCACCCCGGTTCCATGGCTGCCAGTTCTCAGCAACATCGCCCCGCTGGATATTCGTTGGGATGCGGCATCATCTAAGTTCATTTCCCACGTCTACGCTGGACCGGCCCTGCCAATATACGCGGATATCTTCGCCCATCCTGTCCAACGCTTGATGTCTCGTCACCCAATCTGGTCCCCTACGCCTACACTGAACTTCTCTGTTCCAGACTCTTGGAAACAGAGCTGGCAGTCAGCTGAGGTAAAGAACAAACACCTCATCACAGACCCCTGCAAGCGTCAACCCGGCTTTGACCTAGCACGTTATGATTGGGCCCTCCTCAATCGCTATCGAACATGGCCAGGGCCGGTGCGCCGCTATGTTCCATCGCTGGGGAGCCAGAGATGACCCAAACTGCCCCTGAGGCTCCAGACAGACTATGACCCACATAGTCAACGACTGCCACCTCTCCAGATTCAGAGGAGGTCTCGAAACTTTACATCAGGCTCAACTTGACTCTATTGACTGACTACGGAAGAAGGGCAAACGCTAGAAGAAGAAGCACGTGTATTTAAACAGGAAAGGAACCTGCTGAAACCTCCTGGTCTCCACCTGCGAGGGGGTTTCATGAGTGGAGAAGCAGTGCTACAGATGTCTCTTTCTCTCCCCCATTTCCCATTTCCCCCTCAATTTCTCTTTGTCTCTATCCAAATAGATTTTAAAAGATTAGGATGTCAAAAATACCTTTGAAAGTTTATTTTCTATATTTAAGTGCTGCTTTATGTTTATGCAAGAGGTCATGTGCTCATATGCATAAAGTACCATTATATAAGGGCCAGGCAGTGGCACATCTGGTTAAGCGCACACATTACAGTGCAGAAGGACCCAGGTTCAAGTACCTGGTCCCCACCTGTGGGGGTGGGGAGGGAATATCCACAAGTGTTGAAGCAGGGCTGCAGGTGTCTTTCTGTCTCTCTCCCTGTCTCTCTTCTCCCTCTCAATTTCAGTCCCTATCCAATAATAAATAAATAAAAATTAAAAAATAGATTTAAGAAGTACCAATATATAAAAGTACAAGAAAATATTTCTCAGTGTTCAGTGGGAACTTGAGCTTTGATTTTACATGATGCTCATATGTAGACAAGTTATTTCACTTTTTAAAAAAATTTTCTTTTTATATTTTCTTTTTCCCTTTTGTTGCCCTTGTTGTTTTCTTATTGTTGTAGTTATTATTGTTGTTGTTACTGATGCTATTTTTTGTTGGATAGGACAGAGAGAAATGGAGAGAGGAGGGGAAGACAGAGGGGGAGAGGAAGATAGACACCTGCAGACCTGCTTCACCACCTGTGAAGTGACTTCCCTGCAGGTGGGAAGCCAAGGGCTCAAACTTGGATCCTTAACACCAGCCTTTGGGCTTTGTGCCACGTGGGCTTAACCCGCTGCGCTACCACCCGACTCCCAAGTTATTTCACTTTTATTTATGACAACATAATGATAGGAAATCTAGTGAAAACCTGAAAAGACACATTTTTTTTTTGCGGTGAGACTATGTTTCAGAGGGAAAATTAATTTGCCAGGAGTGTCCTTAAACTTTCTCTATGAAGATTAGCCATGTAAGGCATGTTGTATAAAACGTCCTATAATCCAATGTTTGAACTAACTCAATGCACTCTTTCGATAACTTGGTCCAACAAATGCATGGATGTCTACGACCGGCTATATAATAATAATTCAGGTAAACTCTTAGTTAGTCACAGATGCAAGTTCAAGACAGTGAAGTACAGCATATATAAGACTTGCATGTATACATGTCCACAGAACGTGATGGTGTAACTATAAGAGCAGATGCTGCTCATATTAACTACATCTCATGACTACATCATGAGAAACGACAGCTTTTACTGGTTAGAAATCTATGGAGACCACTGTCTTTGAAAGGGTGTTCTTTTTCTTTATGTTTTCCAGAGAACCAGATGGATGAAAACAAAAGTGACCTAGTAGAATTCTACTTAACTGTGTTTAAGGTTAAATTAGACAGACCTGAATACAATTTAGGATGGGCATGAGCAGGAGGAGAGTATACAATGTTAACAATGTAACAGGGTTTCATCTGATAGATATACGCTTAGGGCTCAAACTCCTAGTCTCTCTTTCAAGTATAATTTTTTGGGAAAACAGCCCAATTTCCTCTCTAGGAAATTCAGATTATGTTGTCCATCCTGTAAAATCACTGTGATGATCAACAATTTATTAGAAGGAAAGTGGCTGTGACACTACAATAGCTGGGTGACTGTGACTGTGGTGAACCATCAATGCCCTAAATGCAGATGAAATCATTATTTTATTTATTTTTGATTTTACATTTGTGATTAACAGTAGGTTACAAGATCATGAGACACAGTGGAGAGCTGCACACCACACCTACCACCAGAGTTCTGTGTCCTCACCTTCCATTTGGTACACTCTCTAAATTTTAAATGTCCAGTGTGCTAGGAAAGAAATGGAAGCTGAAATTTATTTAATAACTCTTATTTATTTATTTATTTATTTGTCTCCAGGGTTATTGCTGGGGCTTGGTGCCTGCACTATGAATCCACTGCTCCCGGAGGTTATTTTTTTCCCCTTTGTTGCCCTTGTTGTTTATCATCGTCGCTGTTATTATTGTTGTTGTTGTCATTGTTGTTGGATAGGACAGAGAGATAGGAGGGAGGAGAGGAAGACAGAGAAGGGGAGAGAAAGAGAAAGATAGACACCTACAGACCTATTTCACTGCTTGTGAAGCGACCCCTCTGCCCCGCAGGTAGGGCCCTGGCCTGGGCTGGAACCCGGATCCTTGTGCTCGTCCTTGGGCTTCGCACCATGTGTGCTTAACCCACTGCACTACTGCCCAACCCTTGACATTTATTTAATAAAGAAAAAGAGCAGTTGGCACATGGAGAAAGCACTTCTTGCTAAACAAATGTCTCGGTTATTAGGAAAACAAAACATTCATGTACATGGATTGCCAATTTGCAGAAGTAAAGATCTCCTGTAAAATGGATTTCGTTCTAGTAATAATAGGAAGATGGATGTAGGTGATTTTCTATCTGCATTAGTTAGCAAAACTGTTCCCTAATTCTTTCTTACAAAATTTTAAACTATTTCAAAATTATGAAGTCCTTTTAGATTTTAAAAGGAGCAATGAACTAGATCTTGCAATGAATCAGCATTCACCACAAATCTTATTCAACCCTTACAAAAATGTTTTGAAGAAACGTTGTGGGGTTGGGGAGACAGCATAATGATTATGCAAAAAGCCTTTGATTTTTATGTGTGAGGGTCTGAGGTTCCAGGTCTAATACCCAGCATTGCCATAAATCAGAGGGGAGCAGTGCCCTGATATCTCTCTCTTGCTCTCTCTCTCTTATATATCTCATTAAAATAAACTATTGAAAGGAAAAAGGAATAAACAAGAGCATTGTAAAGATGAGGAAACAAAAGTTTACAAAATCTCAGTGACCCAGTCATAACTACAAATGGGTAAGAGAGAGACTCTCCTGAGGTTTCATCAAGGTTCTCTGATTTTTAATTTCCCAATTTCTACTTGACGTGTTGTTTTCATGACTCTATGGTTATGTGTGATAACTACACTTGTAAATGAGTACTGAGAATCTGCTGTATAATGAATATTTTTGTGCTTGCAAAATATACGGTAATATATGCACACAAAACTGTATAGACTACACTTCGATATGGAAGCACAATACCACACATTTTACATGGTGATTGCATGTTCTTTGCAAGGCATTGGCTCCAGAACATAATTTCACCGTGTTCAAGTCTCTTAATTAAAACAGTATAGTGTTTGCACATAACACATGCCTATGCTACTTTATACTTTAAATTAGTTCTAGATTACTTTTAAGGACCTGCTACAATTAGGGACCACATGGTGCTCCACCTGGCTAAGTGCACACAGTACAATGCACAATGACACAGGTTCAAGACTCTGGCCCCCATTTACAAGGGGGACGGAGGAAGCTTCATGAGTAGTGAAGCAGGGCTGCGGATGTCTCTCTGTCTCTTTCCTTCTCTATCTTGCCCTCCCCTGTCAATTTCTCTCTGTCTCTATCCAATAATAAATAATTTTTAAAAACTATTTTTCAAAAGAGGCCTGCTACAATGTAATTTTTTAGGGAAATAGATGTGCTAGTTTATTGCTTAGGCAATAAAGACAAGAAAAAAGTCTGTATATGTTCAGTATAAGCATTTTAGGCCTAACTGCATAGTTCATATCTTTATTTCTTCTTTTTATAGAAAAGGACAGAGAGAAATTGAGAGAGGAGTGGGAGATAGAGAGGGAGAAAGATAGACACCTGCAGACCTGTTTCACTACTTGTGAAGTGACCCTCTTGCAGGAGGGGAGCCAGGGGCTCGATACCTGTGTGGGCTCTTGCACTTAGCACTATGTGTGCTTAACGCAGTGCATCGCCACCTGGCCCCTCCGTATCTTGATCTTCTATTGGTTGAGTTCACAAAAGTAGACCTCAGATTACAGAGAATAGATTTTATATATATTTGCATATATGTTAATATGTAGATCACATGTTGGTTTTGTTTCTATCAGGGACACTTGACATCTCTAATAACCACCAAAAAGATAGCAGCAATCGGAGGAACTCATTGTAGATTTAAAATATCACATCATTAGAAGTAAACTCAAAAGTGAATCATTTTGTTCTCAGCAATATTCTGTCTGATAGGAAATTCATTTTGAATCAAATTGAAAATTTTAAGGAATAGTTCTAATATCCCCAATATTACATACCCAAGGGACTTCCAAATTCCCAAGATGCTACTTCTGCTAGTGTCAACTATGCTCAACAGTTTGCATTGAATAGTCAGATAAAGAGACTAGAGATGGAATCCTGGAGCACATGCAGCACTCAGCAAAGTTGCTGGTCTAGCTACTCTCCATCTTGGCAAGTCACCAGCAGGAGAATGTTGACAGTTCCAGCAACAGGAGATTAATTGTGATGATCACAGGCAAGATAGATGCTTTAACAAGTCTTGAAGAATTAAAAATCACAGTCTACATACCAATCACTGGGAAGACAGACTGGCAGCCTGATTAATACCAAATGGTGTAAAAAGGCTACTCAGAGGTTATGACCAAAGCTGTCCATAACACTCTTGGTGTTGCTTCCCAAACTCACTTTGCTAAATCATCTGAGATCTTAACAAATACAGATTTCTCTATTCTCAGTACTTCTCTGCATGTAGTAGGCCTGGGTCAGGTCCAGGTGTTTACATTTCTTTTATTTTTATTTATTTATTTAGTTATTACTATTTTTAAAATAGTGTCATTTATTTGTTATTGGATGAAGACAGAAAGAAATTGAGAAAGGAGGAGGAGATAGAGAGGGAGAGAAAAAGAGAGATACCTGCAGCCCCTGCTTTACCACTTGTGAAGCTTTCTCCTCTGCAGGTGGGGACCAGAGGCTTGAACCTGGGTCCTTGTGCACTGTAATGTGTGCACTTAAGCCAGTGTGCTACCATGTGGACCCTTTCTTTCTAAAAAAATTTTTGTTTATCATATTTTGGTTAGAGACAGGGAAACATGGATAGAGAAAGGCTAGATAGCTAGGTAGATAGATGGTAGATAGGCAGATAGATAATCTCACCACTGATTTACCACTTGTGAAGCTTACACTCTATAAGTGGGGTCCAGAGGTCTAGGTTCTTGTGCATTTTGTAATATGCTCTCAGGTAGATATATTCCTTACATTTATCAGGATAGATTTTAAACATTAGTCAGATGCCTCTAAAGTAGGCTTATACTGGTGTCTTTGTAAAAAAATCTCTATCTATTTTTATCTATCCAAATCTGCATATTTGAATATTTGGGAAGGGAGGTTCATTGAATTCATTCCAAGAAACAAATCACTTGCTCATACAGAGGTGAGATGAGACCCAAGTGAAAAGTCTGCAGGACAGTTAGATGACATCAAAAATGAGAAGATCAGCCATGCAGGAGCATTAAATGTTTGCCCAACTATTTGAAAGTCAACCAGATGAATCCAAAAGCCTCCCATTTCTAAGGCTGATAACATAGTCTCCTAGGGAAGGCAGGGACTCAGTGTTTTGGGGGTGTATGCAGTGTGGATCTGTACAATATTTTTTAAATATGTTGATTTAGCAATTGGATAGAGACAGATAAATTGAGAGGGGAGAAGAGAGACAGAAAGACACCTGCAGCCCTGCTTCACCACTCATGAAACCTTCCCCCTGCAGGTGGGGACCAGGAGCTCAAACCCGGGTCTTTGTGAATTATAACAGGTGCACCACTGCCTGGCCCCTGGGTCTGTACAGTCTTACAACCCACACACAATCATGCAATCATAAAGAAATAAAGAAATGGGGAGTTGGGCGGCAGCAGCGGGTTAAGCGCACGTGGTGTGAAGCTCAAGGACTGGCCTAAGAATCTTGGTTTAAGCCCCCGACTCCCCACCTGCAGGGGAGTCGCTTCACAGGTGGTGAAGCAGGTCTGCAGGTGTCTGTCTTTCTCTCCCCCTCTGTCTTCCCTTCCTCTCACCACTTCTCTCTGTCCTATTCAACAATGACAACAACAATAAAAAAATGTGTTATACTGATTAGAATTTTTACTGCCATCTTTCAGAAAATTGTCATGTAAATAAATTATATAATTTTGGAAAACATATCAATTTCAGAGTCTAATGATTTTTAAGAAGGTTTTTCAGAAAACAATCTTGGATTGAACGAGAAGAGTGGACTGGGTTTAAGGTGTGTCTGGCGAATGAAGGTGGCATGGTTGAAAAGTAGATGAAGAGGAATTATACTGGATAGAGAAAGAAGATGAAGGATAACTGGACCATTGGAGGACAGGGATGTTGGATGAAGAGAATATAGCTAGCTATAGAACCATGAGGGAGAGGTACTGACAAAATGCCTGTCATCAGACATGCTCTATGTCAGGTTCTTTACATAGATTTCATTAGTGTCATTCTTATTGTATGTGTCTAAATGAGAGGCCCAGCTATCTTAAATAACTTGCTTAGGGTCAGACTGTGAGTAAATCTAAAAGTTAGAATTTCAATTCAGATCTATCTGGCTTAATCCAGGCTCTTAACTGCAAAGTGAACTAAGCACTAGAACTTTCCGCAGGTATGCCAATGTCCCATATCCGGGCTATCAGTTATCGTAGCTGCTAACCATGTTCAGGTGGTAAACACTTAGAAGGTGGCTAGTATGACTGAGGGGTTGAATCCGTGATTTCGAAATTTGTAATAAAGTCTAATATGTTTCAATTGCAGATGTGACACATTGAGTACTATATTAGACAGTACAGCCTGCCCGAAAGACTTTATTTAATGCATGACTGTTGAAAAGATAATGCTTCACTGAAGATTAAGGTTTGGAAAAGTATTCTGTCTGAGGGGATTTTTGAGACAAAGGACTAGTTTACTACCTGAGTATACATAGTTAGCCCATATTAACAGTCCAAGCACATCTTTGTTGAAACACACATTTCTAGGCAACTCTGATTTTTAAGCACAGTCTACTTGTCCTAGGTAGACACTTGCCACTCCTTCCTATCTCAGAGACTACATTGCTTCTATCATTGCTTCTCCTTATACTTTACCTAAATAATTCCTGATCAGCTTTCGAATTGTTGCTATATTACTTTAAAATCTTTAAAAAATTAAATTATATGAGAGAGAGAGAGAGAGAGAGAGAGAGAGAACAGATTCCCACAGATCTAACACATACGGTGCCAGGGAGTGAACTCAGGGACCAGTGAACATAAGGCAGGTGTTTTAGTGTTTACAAGTCTCTGACTTCTAACATCACTTGTGTTTCCTTTTGACACCTCAATTAGTTCCTAAAAATGTGTCTACCCCATCCAACCAAGAGCTTCCTGTTGTAGCACTTATTACAAATTGAAATCATCTATCAGCTTTCCAAAATTTCTGTTCAATGTCTACTTTTCTCTCAGAGTGGAAGCTTTGTTAAGGCAGGGACAGTGCCACTCCGATTCTCCACTCTACTGGAAGACTTTTACACGGGGCCTGACACTCCAGAACTACCCACCATTTAAAGACATGAACACACCTCTCTCTTCCAATCCTGTCACAATGGACAAAGAGATGTTTCTGGAATCACTTTGTGTGATTCTTGCAGTCATACTTGTGAGTAACTTCCCAGATCTCACTGCCTTCTGTTTGTTTTACTTGATTTTATTATTGGACAGAGACAGACAGGAATTGATAGGAGAGGGACAGATAGATAGGGAAAGAGACCGAGAGACACCTACTGTTCTGCTTCACCACTGTCCCCCTGCAGGTGAGGACCGGGGGCTTGCACACAGGTCCGTATGCACTGTAATGTGTGAGCTTAACCATAGCCCTACTGCCATCTCTTGACCTATACATTCCCTCACTCATTCACTGGCACCCCTTAACATTTCCTCAGCAGGAAGCATCCTCTTTGCACCCAGTCTGCAATCAGCTTGAGTAGATGTCACAGAGCAGGTGGGGATATTTTAGCATGCCTAGGTAGGGACGGAGAGGTTGAGGAGATTTTTTATAGAAATAAATCTCTTCACTGTGAAGAAACTCTGTGCTGACATTTTCTCAGCAGATCTAGAGGACTTCCCTGTGTCCTGATCTCTAATTAGAAAACCTTGAATATAAGATAGCTTTTCTTTTTCTTCAAAAACATCAGGCTGTGTATTTTCATTTGAACTTTTCCTTAACTGTATTTTAAGAGGACCTGGACAAAATAAATGACACATCATCAAATAAACAGAATCTCTTAAACAGTGGTCAATCCGAGTGGTACATTTGGTGAAATGTACAGTGAAGTAGGGTGGCATGTACCACTTTCAATTTTTATTTATTTATTCCCTTTTGTTGCCCTTGTTGTTTTATTGTTGTAGTTATTCTTGTTGTCATCGTTGTTGGATAGGACAGAGAGAAATGGAGAGAGGAGGGGAAGACAGAGAGGGGGAGAGAAAGACACTTGCAGACTTGCTTCACCACCTGTGAAGCAACTCCCCTGCAGGTGGGGAGCCGGGGGCTAGAACTGGGATCCTTAAACCGATCACTTTCAAATTTAAGAGTGAATTCATGAAGTGTTTCTGTTAGATATAAAGCCATAAACTCAACCTCTGACTTCTGTGACAAAGTGAATGCTGCCTGTTACTTTGTCAGTCACCTGACTCAAATACAGGCTACATGAGAAGACTAAACATGTTGGTTTCCTTTCAAATCATGTATTTATTTTAGTGAGCAGGAAACACCAGAACACTGCATCACTATGATTAATACCAGAGCCTCTGGAGCTTGTTGCTTGATGAAACTTCTGTAACATATCTCAGGAATACATTTTTCCCCTTTTCCCACTCCATCTTCCAGGTGGTCAGGGGTACCTTAGCAAATCATAAACATCATGTTGAACACTCCAGAAATACTGAGCAAATAACCAGTCAGTGAATGACTGAATAAAGTTTATTCCTTCTGGGTGGAAGATTTGAAAGATGGTTCCTTGTTCCTACTCATGACCACAGAATCTGAGCTCAGAGGGATGTAGAAGTCACACAGGCTCCTAAGCTAATTATGGGCCCCAGATCACATCAAATAGATGGGGTTTACAGTCAACAATATTTATACCCCTTTCCCATATTAGGGAGCTACTCTCTTCCCCTGATCCAGCTTTCTGGTCCTTCTGCCAGCTATGACATTATCTCCCCAGACAATAATTAGGTCCCACCTGCATATTGGGGGAAGGGGGATAAGACACTAGTATAGCTACAGGCCCTTTGGAATATAACTAAAATATGCCTACTAGCTATCTACAAAATGAAGGACCCCCCCCCCCCCAACTCTTCATCTGCACTATTCCAGCCTTTAGGTTCATGATCGTTCAACAATTTGTTTGGCTTTGTATGTTAAATCTCTTTTCAGCCACCAGATTCCAGATGCTAGCTAGCATGATGCTGACCAGACTTCCCTGGACAGACAACCCCACCAATGTGCCTTAGAGCTCCGCTTCCCCAGAGCCCCACCCTACTAGGCAAAGAAAGAGGCAGGCTGGGAGTATGGATCAACCTGTTAACACCCATGTTCATCAGGGAAGCAATTACAGAAAACAGACCTTCCACCTTCTGCATCCCACAAAGATCCTGGGTCCATACTCCCAGAGGGCTAAAGAGTAGGAAAGCTATCAGGGGTGGGGATGGGATACAGAGGTTTAGAGGTGGGAATTGTACGAAGTTGTACCCCTCTTATCCTATGGTTTTGTCAATGTTTCCTTTTTATAAATTAAAAAAAAAAAGATGATTCCTTTTCTATTCCAAGGTTCAACCCTTATTGAGGTTTGTTTTTTTTTTTTTTTTTTTTTTGAGGTTTGTTTTTAAGTCCCAGTTCACTCAGAAATAAACTTAGTGACTTTAAACATATTGGGGGGGGGTGAGATAGCATAATGGTTATGCAAAGAGGCTCTCTTGCCTGAGGCTCCAAAGTTCTAGGTTCAATCCCCTGCACCACCATTAGCCATATAAAAAAAAAAAACCTTTCAAATATAATCAGTACTTGCTATCTGAATCACTCTGATTATAACAATTTAATGCTTAGAAAAGTAGAGTGGTTGCCTAGTTAGTATTAACTAATGTTTGTGCCTAGAGATTCTCATGGATTTGAGGGACTTTTGCTTTATTATACTTTCTTCTTTCTTTTAGTATTCCATAAAACAGTATTCTTACTAGATGATTCATAGATGCTCAATACATCATAATATTTGTGAGCTACTGTTAACTTTTTTTTTTTTTTTTTAACCAAAGCACTGCTCAGCTCTGGCTTATAGTGCTGCAGGGGACTGAACCTGGAACTTTGGAGCCTCAGGCTTGAGAGTCTCTTTGCATAACCATTATGCTAGCTACCCCTGCTATCTACTGTTAGCTTTGATGTGTGATTCTGTACCCAAACCTAACAAAATGATTCATTGAACACAATAAATAAAATGATAAAAACTCAACCTAGAAGTATTTCTAAGCAAACCTTTCGAAAAAGAAGATTGTGTAGGGGAGTGAGAATCTACTACCCTCAAAATACATCTTTGACAAAGGGTTAATATCATAGGAGGGGATTTGGAGACAAAGGAAGAATACTTTTGAGAGGAAGACTTCTCGGAAGAAATCTAGTCTGTGGGAAGGACATGACATAGTCTACATTAGGCCTTAAACTTTTTACCTATGCCTTGAACTGAAACCTTCCCAACTGACCCTCCCTTTCTTCTCCCCAAAGTTCTCTGTGTTTGTGAAACTATTGGGGATTATGTTTAGAACTATAGAATGAGTTACTCAGATATGCTGGGTCTTTCTTTGCACACAGGAAGTAAAGTTGTTATCAATATATTATTAATAACATTTTCTTTAGTCTTGCTTTACTTAGATAAATAGATGGGGGGTGGTGGTGGTGGAGGGAGATACCGGTACCAAAAGCTTCCTTCAATGTTGTGAGGCCTGGGCTTGAATCTGGGCCATTCATGTGGAAAAGTAGCCTACAAACAAGTAAGTTATTTCTCTAGCTCTTTTTTTTCCTTTCCTTTCCTTTCCTTTTCCTTTTCCCTTCTTTATGGGCGGCGGTGTGGTGTGTGTGGGGGACTGCTAATGAATTATATAGTACAGCTGTTGACATTGAGTACAATTTCTCATTTCCCTTTCTTCTTCTTCTTCTAGTGTTTGCCCTTTGATAGTTGTTTACAAAACACTCTCCCGCCCGTCTTAGGCCCTTTGCTGCCATTATTTACCAGAACTTCAAAGTGTCCCCAATCCCCTCCCTCTCCTCCTTCTCCAGAATTCTGTATAATATACCAAACCCAGCCCAAGTCTCACTATTTGTTTTCCCTTTCTAATCTTGATTAATTTAATTTAATTTTATTGTCCTTGTTTCTTAAGTTCTGCCTGTGAGTGAGGTTATCCAGTATTTGTCCTTTACTTTTCCTTTTATCAGTTTATCTTATGATGTATGGCGATCTGCCCAGCCTTAGAAGAAGCCAGTGAGGTGTGCAGTGTTTTTTTTAGCCCACCTCCATAATTATTACAGTATTTTAGGAATTAAAGATAAGTAGTTTTCCCTGCCTTAGGAAAGAGAATGGTGGACAGCATACTGTAATCATTCATCCTTACTAAGTACTAAAGTCAAAAGACCCCCCCCACTGACCCTCCCACCTTGCCCTCCCCCCCAGCTTGAGAATCTCTTGTTTGGATTTGAATAACAAGAAAAAACAAACAAATAAGAAACAAGAGTTTGGAGTTTGAAAGAAGCAGGGAAAGTTCTCTTGTATTGTCATTGAGTTTCTATTTTCTTGTAAGGAAGGTTGAGTCTGAGGTCAGAACCTTTAGTCAAACCCCTAGCTTTAACTGTGTATACATATTAAGCATGTAATAGTCACTAAAACACCTCATAAGCATTTATGAAGATCCAACTTGAACTGCAAATGACAGTGCAAAACTAATCGACAGCCATTTATCTCAGCAAAATACTGTAAGATTACTGTGAAATGAATTCACATCTTAGCTACACTTTGACTCCTTATTAAAGAGAGAAAATGTTTAACACAACAGATGACACAGATAAGTGACATATAATAAAGCTGGAAAAGAGTAAGAAGAAATTATTTAAGGGGGACCTGGGTGGTGGCACACCAAGGTGTGTGCACGTTAAAATGCATAAGGACCTGGGTTCAATCCCCTAAATCCTCATCTATAAGGGGAACATTTTAGAGCCATAAACAATTTTGTAATCATGCATCTATAGTTTTCAAAAGGAGAAAAATTGTTTTTACTTTGCCATGTCATACATATGGCCAAAGCAACAGTGTAGTATTTTCACTTTTTTATCAAAGAAATAGAATATAAGTTACATAGACATCACTATACACATCTCAAATTTGGATTCTATATATTCTATTTAATATATTCTATTTAATAGCAAATCAGAGTTGAAGGTTAGTCTATGGAGCCTGTAGTATACAAGAGTTCCATGAAAAATATTTATGAAAGTGATGGGCAGGTTAGATGAAGCAACAGAGAAAACACATATGGAAATATGCAGTTCTAGTTTTCAGATTCATCAGTCAAATCGATCAGATTATTACTTTCATCCTACTGATTTTTTTCCTCTTTACCTATGCACAGAAATGCTTTATCAATAGTCTGCTAGTTATCTGAAGGCGTAATATTAATAAATTGAGCCAGTACAAGATAGAAAAAAACTTCTTTTAGTACGGCTTCTTACCAAGTAAGGCCAATAAGCCAAGAGTTATCCAGAAAATTACCCTGATACTGAGCAGAATGTTTGCCAATAAGAATTATGTTCACAAGATGGCAAAAGATATAAAGGTGAAAATAAGAAGCACATCATTATAGCTAAAATACGTGAAGGATGATTCTTCCTTTCAAAGGAAAAGGCAGAGCTGGAAGGATAGAAGACGATGATGCCATTTGAAGAATGAGAAAAATTCTTGGGCAAATCCTAACATGAATTATTTAATGATACAAAGATAGCATTAATACTAAAGTGAAATAGTGTGAACAAAAGGGAAGGAACAGCTATTCTAACATCAGACAAAACAGACTTTGACACTGAGAAGGTAAAAAAAACAGACACAGACACCAAATATTGGTCAGAAGATCAATCTGACAGGAAGAATACATAACCATTGTAAACATATATGCTCTCAAGGAACAGGTCATCAGCACTAAAGATCACCAAGGCAACAGATAACCTTCAAAGCCAGAGATGAACTGAACCTAACATATATATTCAGAACCTTTCACTGCACCTCCCCCCCAAAAAAAGAATACACATTCTTTTCATGTGCACATGGAACATTCTCAAGGATTGACTATGTTTTGGATACAAAGGTAGCCTTAATAAATATGTGAATACTGAAACCATAAAAAAGTATTTCCCCACAGTAATATAGCACTATGAATCCACTGTTCCTGGTGGGCAATGCTTCCATTTTATTGGCTAAGATAGAGAGAAATTGAAAGGGGAGGGAAGATAGAGAGGGAGAGAGAAAGACAGATGCTTGCAGACCTGCTTCAGCACTTGTGCAGTATTGCCCTGGCAGGTGAGGAGCCAGGGGCTTGAGCCAGGATCCTTGCATGAGTCCCAGTGCTTTATAATATGTTCACTTAACCCAATGTGCCCTGCCCAACCCTCAATAAAAATATTTTTAAAGGCTCTTTTTCTGACCATGCAGCAGTGAAGTTAGAAACAACCACACAAAGAAACAAAGAAATATACCCAAATTATGGAGACTGAACATACATTTCTGAATAGCACTTATACCACTGAAGATACCAAAAGAAAACTGAAAAATTACTTGGAGAAGAACAAAAATGAATAGACCAACTACCAGAGCATGTGGGATGCAACAAAAATTGTCCTATGAGGGAAGGTTATAGCAATGCAGGGAGATATATATATATATATATATATATATATATATATATATATATCTCAAGTAAGCTACCTAACATCACAACTAAGTCAGATAGAAACGGAGCAACAAAGAGAGGCAACCAGAGTGGGGGTCGGGGGATGGTCAAAATCAGAGTATAAATTAATGAAGTAGAATCCAGAAAGATGTTTCAAAAGATTAATGAAACCAAGAACTGATGCTTTGGAAGGACAGATAAAATAGACAAAGTACTGACTAGACTCACAAAGAGAAAAAGAGAGAAATCTATGGTAAATACGATACTAAACAGGAGAGGTGAAATTACAACTGAAGATGGGGAGACAGAGACTCATACATAAACAGATGAGCATCTCTATGCAAATAAATTAGATAACCAAGAAGAGATGGATGCAATTCTACAATCATATCACCTACCAAGCCTAACGCAAGAGGAAGTTGATAGGTTCAACAAGCCAAACACTAGCGTAGAAATTAGATCAGTCATCAAAAATCTTCCCCAGAATAAAAGCCCAAACCAAAGAAAGCTTCACTAATGAATTCTGTAAGGCTTTCAAAGAAAAAGTAACTTTGATTCTCCTTGAAGTTCTCCAGAAAATTGAAGAAGGGTAATCACTCTCAAACACATTCTGAGGCTAACATCACATTGATCATTGATCCTCAAGTCAGGAAAGCACTCTACCAGAAAAGAAGACTATAAATCTATATCCCTGATGAACACCAATGAAAGGATCCTGAACAAGATCTTGGCAAATCAAATCCAACAACGTATCAGGAAAATAATTCACCAAGATCAAGTGTGATTCATCCTTGGGAAGCAAGGTTGGTTCAATATCCACAAATCAATCAATGTAATTCATCATATCAACAAAAAGATCAAAATCACATGGTGGGGCTGAGGAGACAGCATGATTATGCAAAATACTTTTTTATCTTAGGCTCTGCCATCTCAGGTTAAATAAATCCATAGCACCACCCTAAGTCTGAGCTGAGCAGTGTTCTGGTCATTTTCTCTGTATGTCTCTTTCTCATTAAAAGATTAAATAAAACATAGTTTTAAAAATCATATGGTAATATCAATTATTGCAAAAAAGGCATATGGCAAAATCCAACACCCATTTATGATAAAGATCCTCTAGAAACTGGGAATTGAAAGACCATTCCTCAACATAATAAATCATTTATGACAAACCCACAGCTAACATCATTCTTCCTAAAATTGGGAACCAGACAAAGATATCTACTCTCTTCACTACTATTCAGCATAGTCCTCAAGGTCCTCGCCAATGCAAAGATATCAAAGGCATATGGATTGGAAAGGAAGAAACCAAACTATCACTATTGGCTGATGATATATTATATCTACAGAACCCCAAAGACTAGTAAAAAACTACCAGAAATCATTAATAAATTCAATAAAGTAGCAGGATACAAAGTCAAAACACATATATCTGTGGCATTTCTGTATACAAACAAGAAGTCAAAGGAAAGGGAAATAAAAGAATTTCCCATTTATAATTGAACTGCAAAAGGTAAAATACTTTGGGGTAAATCTCACAAAGGAGGTGAACAGCCTTTACAATGCAAACTATAGGACATTGTTAAAAGAAATAAAGACACACAGAAATGAAAAGATTATTCCTTGTTCTTGGATTGGAAGAGTAAACATTATTAAAATGGTTATTCTGCCAAAGGTAGTCTATAGTTATATTAAAATCCCTATCAAGATACTAATGGTATTTCCATACAAATCGAACAACCTGTTCAAAAATTTGTGTGGAATCACAAAAGGCCATGAATTTCCAAAGCACTTCTGAGAAAAAGGGAAAAATATGGAGGTATCACACTTGCCAACTTCAGTTTATATTACAAAGCAATAGTAATCAAAACAGCATGGTACTGGAATAATAATGGGCACCTGGATCAATGGAGCAGAATAAAAAGCCTAGAAATATACCCAAGCATCTGTAAATAACTAATATGTGACAAAGGAGCCAAAACTATTCAGTGAAGTAAATATATATATATATATATATATATAATCTTCAAAAAATGATGCTACTAAAATTGAATAGCAACATGTAGAAAAGTGAAACTAGACCAGCATTTAACACCATACACCAAAGTCAAAACAACATGGATGAAAACATCTGGATATTAGACCAGAAACTCCAAAATTTATGGAAGAAAACATTGGTGAAGCTTTGTAGACTCTTCATATCAAAGAGACTCAAGTATGGGAAACGAAAACAAGAGTAAATAAATGGGATTACATAAAACTAACGAGTTTGTACATATTTAAAGATAATGGGAAAGGTTCTTTGTAGTCTTAGCGTTTAAAAAGGCAGTAGAGGGAGTCGGTGGTAGCGCAGCGGGTTAAGCGCATGGGACACAATACACAAGGACTGGCTTAAGAATCCCAGTTCAGGTCCGGCGGTGGTGCAGTGGGTTAAAAGCATGTGGCACAAAGCGCAAGGACCGCCATAAGGATCCCGGTTTGAGCCCCCGGCTCCCCACCTGCAGGGGGGTCGCTTCACAGGCAGTGAAGCAGGTCTGCAGGTGTCTATCTCTCTCTCCCCCTCTCTGTCTTCGCCTCCTCTCTCCATTTCTCTCTGTCCTATCCAATAATAAACGACATCAACAATGGCAATAATGATAGCCACAGCGAGGCTACAACAACAAGGGCAACAAAGGGGGGGGGCGGGAAATGGCCTCCAGGAGCGGTGGATTCATGGTGCAGGCACTGAGCCCAGCAATAACCCTGGAGGAAAGAAAAAAAAAAAAAAGAATTCCGGTTCGAGCCCCGGCTCCCCACCTGCGGGGGAATCCCTTCACAAGTGGTGAAGCAGGTCTGCAGGTGTCTATCTTTCTCCCCCCCGTCTTCCCCTCCTCTCTCCATTTCTTTCTGTCCTATCCAACAATGATGACATCAATAACAACAACAGTAATAAGTACAACAATAAAGCAACAAGGGCAACAAAACGGAATAAATAAATATTAAAAAATAATTAAAAAAACAAAAAGGCAGTAGATAATTACTATTATAACCAAGTTAGTTGGGATCTTGGTTTTCTTGAAAATCCCATGGCTGGGATTTACCTTACTATACTTGATCTGACCATGATTTATGCCATTTAATGATATCAACTAGTAACGATATCTTAGATACTGACAGGACCAAATGATCCTGATCTATCTGGTCTAAGGTTGTGGGTAACTTAGTATTCAGACGACAACAAGAAAAACAACTTATATTTAGAACTGCTTAAACAATTTAAGCTCAGATTCAGAATTTAGTTGGTTTACAAATTTGATACATTAAATGCTTAGACTAAAGAAATACATACTCAGAAAGCAACCAGAAGGACAGAAATCACTAAAGTTAGAGCAGAAATAAACAACATCGAAAATAAAAGAACCATACAAAAGATCAATGAAGCCAAATGTTGGTTCTTTGAAAGATTAAACAAAATTGACAAACCCCTAGCCAGACTCACCAAACAAAAAAGAGAGAAGACTCAAATTAATAGAATTGTAAACGATGCAGGAGATATCACAACTGACACCACAGAAATCCAGAGAATTCTGCGAAACTTCTATAAAGAACTATATGCCACCAAGCTAGAGAATCTGGAAGAAATGGAACAATTCCTAGAAACCTATGCACTTCCAAAACTGAACCAAGAAGAACTACAAAATCTAAATGCACCAATCACAGACAAAGAAATTGAAACCGTTATTAAGAATCTCCCCAACAACAAAAGTCCTGGACCAGATGGCTTCACAAATGAATTCTACAAAACTTTCAGGAAACAGTTAATACCCATACTTCTTAAGCTATTCCATAAGATTGAAGAAACAGGAATACTCCCTTCCACCTTTTATGAAGCCAACATCACCCTGATACCAAAAGCTGATAGGGACAGAACAAAAAAGGAAAACTACAGACCAATATCTCTGATGAACATAGATGCCAAAATATTAAACAAGATCTTGGCCAACCGGATACAGCAACACATCAAAAAGATTGTTCATCATGACCAAGTGGGATTCATCCCAGGAATGCAAGGCTGGTTCAACATCCGTAAATCAATCAATGTCATTCATCACATCAATAAAAGCAAAGCCAAAAACCACATGATTATCTCAATAGATGCAGAGAAAGCCTTTGACAAAATCCAACACCCATTCATGCTCAAAACTCTACAAAAAATGGGAATAGATGGGAAATTCCTCAAGATAGTGGAGTCTATATATAGCAAACCTACAGCCAACATCATACTCAATGGACAGAAGCTGAAAGCATTCCCCCTCAGATCGGGGACTAGACAGGGCTGTCCACTGTCACCGTTACTCTTCAACATAGTATTGGAAGTTCTTGCCATAGCAATCAGGCAAGAGAAAGAAATCAAAGGGATACAGATTGGAAGGGAAGAAGTCAAGCTCTCACTATTTGCAGATGATATGATAGTATACATAGAAAGACCTAAAGAATCCAGTAGAAAATTACTGGAAGTTGTTAGGCAATATAGCAAGGTATCAGGCTACAAAATCAATGTACAAAAATCAGTGGCATTTCTTTATGCAAACACTAAATCTGAAGAAGAAGACATCCAGAAATCACTCCCATTTACTGTTTCAGCAAAATCAATCAAATACCTAGGAATAAAGTTGACCAAAGAAGTGAAAGACTTGTATACTGAAAACTATGAGTCGCTACTCAAGGAGATAGAAACTGATACCAAGAAATGGAAAGATATCCCATGCTCATGGATTGGAAGAATAAATATCATCAAAATGAATATTCTCCCCAGAGCCATATACAAATTTAATGCAATACCCATCAATGTTCCACCAGGCTTCTTTAAGAGAATAGAACAAACACTACAATCATTTATCTGGAACCCGAAAACACCTAGAATTGCCAAAACCATCTTGAGGAAAAGAAACAGAAATGGAGGCATCACACTCCCAGACCTTAAACTATATTGTAAAGCCATCATCATCAAAACAGCATGGTACTGGAACAAAAATAGGCACACAGACCAGTGGAACGGAACTGAAAGCCCAGAAGTAAATCCCAACACCTATGGGCATCTAATCTTTGATAAGGGGGCCCAACGGATTAAATGGAAAAAGGAGGCTCTCTTCAATAAATGGTGCTGGGAAAACTGGGTTGAAACATGCAGAAGAATGAAATTGAACCACTTTATCTCACCAGAAACAAAAATCAACTCCAAATGGATCAAAGACCTAGATGTCAGACCAGAAACAATCAAATACTTAGAGGAAAACATTGTTAAAACACTTTCCCACATACACCTCAAGGACATCTTTGATGAATCAAACCCAATTGCAAGGAAGACCAAAGCAGAAACAAACCAATGGGACTACATCAAATTGAAAAGCTTCTGCACATCCAAAAAAACTATTAAACAAACAGAGAGACCCCTCACAGAATGGGAGAAGATCTTCACATGCCAGACATCAGACAAGAAACTAATCACCAAAATATATAAAGAGCTCAGCAAACTTAGCCGCAAAAAAGCAAATGACCCCATCCAAAAATGGGCAGAGGAAATGAACAAAACATTCACCACAGAGGAGATCCAAAAGGCTAACAAACATATGAAAAACTGCTCTAGGTCACTGATTGTCAGAGAAATGCAAATTAAGACAACACTAAGATACCACCTCACTCCTGTAAGAATGGCATACATCAAAAAGGACAGCAGCAACAAATGCTGGAGAGGATGTGGGGACAGAGGAACCCTTTTACATTGCTGGTGGGAATGTAAATTGGTACAGCCTCTGTGGAGAGCAGTCTGGAAAACTCTCAGAATGCTAGACATGGACCTTCCATATGACCCAATAATTCCTCTCCTGGGGTTATACCCCAAGGACTCCATAACACCCAACCAAAAAGAGGTGTGTACTCCTATGTTCATAGCAGCACAATTCATAATAGCTAAAACCTGGAAGCAACCCAGGTGCCCAACACCAGATGAGTGGCTGAGAAAGCTGTGGTATATATACACAATGGAATACTATGCAGCTATCAAGAACAATGAACCCACCTTCTCTGACCCATCTTGGACAGAGCTAGAAGGAATTATGTTAAGTGAACTAAGTCAGAAAGATAAAGATGAGTATGGGATGATCCCACTCATCAACAGAAGCTGACTAAGAAGATCTGAAAGGGAAACTAAAAGCAGGACCTGATCAAATTGTAAGTAGGGCACCAAAGTAAAAACCCAGTGGTGAGGGGTAGACATGTAGCTTCCTGGGCCAGTGGAGGGTGGGAGTGGGCAGGAGGGATGGGTCACAGTCCTTTGGTGGTGGGAATGGTGTTTATGTACACTCCTAGCAAAATGTAGACATATAAATCAGTAGTTAATTAATATGAGAGGGGGAAATCAATTGTATGTCTCAAAGTTTCTCAAAAGACAAACTGAATCTTTTTAATATATAGGCTATGTATTTGATATGCGGACTCTCTCAAAAGCCTAGACCAAGTAGATTAGAAGCTTCCAATAGCACAGCTATATACAAGATACTGGGTACTGTCCAGCAAACCATAACAAAGGGACTTTTCAAAGTTAACCCAATTAACAAATAATGTGATGATAATATTAGCTATTGGTTGTCTTTTTGAACCCTAAGACAGCAGGAACCTCACATCTTCACTATAGAGCCCCTACTTCCCCCAGTCCTGGAACCCTTGGATAGGGCCCACTTTCCCATATGCATCTCCCAATCCAAACCAAATAATATTGCATCCGCCGATCACAACCTAACCAAAGCAACGATTGCCACCTCAACATGCTTCACCTCAGACTGTATCCAGAGACTTCACGTGTGGAATGACAACCCTTCAGCTTCATTACTCGGGTTCCAGATGCCACCAGGATGCTGGCTAGGCTTCCCTGGATTGAAGACCCCACCAATGCGTCCTGGAGCTCAGCTTCCCCAGAGACACACCCTACTAGGGAAAGAGAGAGGCAGACTGGGGTTATGGACCGACCAGTCAACGCCCATGTTCAGCGGGGAAGCAATTACAGAAGCCAGACCTTCTACCTTCTGCAACCCTCAACGACCCTGGGTCCATGCTCCCAGAGGGATGGAGAATGGGAAAGCTACCATGGGAGGGGGTGGGTTATGGGGATTGGGTGTTGGGAATTGTGTGGAGTTGTACCCCTCCTACCTTATGTTTTTGTTCACTAATCCTTTCTTAAATAAAAAATTTAAAAAAAAAAGAAATACATACTCAGGGGCCAGGCGGTGGCACACGTGGTTAATCATTCAAATTACAGTGCACAAGGACCCAGGTTCAAGCCCCTGGTCCTTCACCTTCACAAGTGGTGAAGAAAGGGGTGCAAGTGTCTCTTTGTCCTCTCCCTCTCTATCTCCCCTCCACTCTCAATTTCTCTTCATATCTATCCAAGAATAAATAAATTAAAAGTAAAAAATAAATATATACTTGGAATAAAATGTTAAGTAGTTACAGAATTTGAAACATTCAATTATTTTCCCTCTGACATTAAGTTAGTAGTGATTTATAAGATTCTAACTTAATGGGAATATAGTTTCACACCATTCCCACAACCAAAGGACTGCTTTCCTAAGCCCACCCACATAGGGTGAAACTGAAAGCCACCCCTCCCTCCAGAATCCTTTACTTTGGTATAATACGCCAAAACCTCGTCCAAGTTCCCTATTGTGTTTCTATTCCTATTTCTCAGCTTCTGTCTATGAGTGAGATCATTCTGTATTCATCCTCCTCTTTCTGTCTTATCTCACTTAACATGATTTCTTCAGGCTCTACCCAAGATGAGGTGAAGAAGGTGAATTCATTATTTTTAATAGTGGAGTAGTATTCTATTGTATATATTTACCACAACTTTCTCAGCCACTGGTCTGTATTTGGGCACCTAGGTTCCTTCCAAGTTTTAGCTATCGCAAATTGCGCTGCTATGAACACAGGTAAATGCAGATGTTTTTGGAGGAGTGTGTTTGAGTCCTTAGGATATATCCACAGGAGAAGACTTATAGGTCATAGGATAGCTCTAGTTCTAGCCTTCTGAGAGTTCTCCAGACTGCTTTACAAAGAGGTTGGGCAAATTTACATTCTCACAACCAGTGCAGAGGGTTGCTTTGCCCTCAGAACCTCTCCAGCATTTGTTATCCTTTCTGATATATGACATTCCCACAGGAGTGAAGTGATATTGAAATGCATTATTTGCATTTCTCTGACAATCAGTGATGTGGAACATTTTTTCATATGTCTGTTTGGCCTTTTGGGTCTCTTCTTTGTTGAATATCTCTTCATATCTTCTTTCCAGTTTTGAATGAAGTCATTGTTGTTGCTGCTGCTGAGTTTGGTGAGTTCTTCATATGTTTTGTCTGATGTATAGCATGAAAGATCTTCTATTCTGTAAGGGGTCTCTTTGTTTGGGTGATGGTTTCTTTTGCTGTACAGAAGTTTTTCAATTTGATATAACCCCATCAGTATATATTTATGTTTATTTATTCTCTTTTGTTGTCCTTGTTTTTTATTGTTGTTGTAGTTATTGTTGTTGTTATTGATGTCCTTGTTGGATAGGACAGAGAGAAATGGAGAGGGGATGGGAAGAGAAGGGGAGAGAAAGATAGACACCTGCAGACCTGCTTCACCGCCTGTGAAGCGACTCCCCTGTAGGTGGGGAGCCAGGGGCTCAAACCGGGATCCTCATACTGGTCCTTGCGCTTTGTGCCACATACACTTAACCAGCTGCTCTACCGCCCGACTCCCCATCAGTATAAATAAAAAAAATTTTGTCTTCCTTGCAACTGAATTTGTGTCACTGAAGATGCCTTTAAAATTCAAATGGATGTCTGGGACCCTAATCAAGGAATCCTGGGAATCCCACATAGATATGGGTCTAGACCTCTAACAGATCCCTCTCTCTACCATCCCTGGTCACCTCCATTAGGAACAGCATAGTGGATCCTCTTGTGAGCCTCTACAGGACCTTGACCTCTATGTGGAATAACAATGGTAAGGACTGCCCCACTCTCCTGATGGGAGGCTGGGTTATCATACTCTGTAACTTGAGGAAGACTGGTCCTACAGTGAGTGTAGCTTAGAATGTACTTAGCCATGACCATGGAATACGAACTCAGACCTACAGAGGTTACACAGGCTCCTGTGCTAAATATGGGTCCTAGATCAGATCCATAGGGTTTACAGTTAGTGATAATTACATATTTTCCACATATTTGGGAGCTACTCTCTGCCCTGATACAGCTTTCTAGTACTACTAGGGAAAGGTCGGGGGTATGAAATCACCTGCCAAGACCCATGCCCAGCAGAGAAGCAATTACAGAAGCCTGACCTCCCACCTTCTGTTCCACATAGCGATGCTGGGTCCATACTCCCAAATGGATAAAGAATAGGAAAGCTTCCAATGGAGGGTATGGAATGTGGAAAGAACTCTGATGGTGGTAATTGTACCCCTCTTATCCAATGGACTTGTCTATCATAATTAAATAAATAAACAGCATAAAATTCAGATGGAAAAGAGTTCTGCCAATAGTTTAATTATTTTATAATTTCTGGTCTAACATCCAAGTTTATCCAAGTCCATTTGGAATTTACAATTTGTAAAATATAATGGTTCAGTTTCATTCTTTTGTGTATTTCAACCCAATTTTTTCAATACCTTTTGTTGAAGAGACTCTTCTTCCCTCATTTAATAGTTTGGGCCCCCTTGTCAAACTTTAGATTACCATAGATTTGGGAGGATTATTTCTGGGATCTTAATTCTATTCCACTGGGTCAGAGTGTCTATTTTTGTTCTAGTACAAGGCATTTTTTATTACAATAGCTCTTTAGTAGAGCTTGAGATCTGGGAGCCCTACAAGGGAAAAACAGGGACAGGGTGGGGTATGAAATAACCTGCCAATACCCAATGAATTAATATGGTTTCTTTCCACTTCTTTATATATATTTCTATTTACTTGAATAGTGGCTCATGTTTTTCAGTATACAAGTCTTTCACAATTTTTTTTATCCATGCTTCTGTCATTGGACAGGTGGGATGCTTCCAGGTTTCGGCTAGTTCAAGTTAAACATATATTTTATTATTTCAGATTTCACTTAAGTTCCTGAGATCAGAAGATCTAGTATGCCTTAGGGTCTAGTATAGTCCAGTGAACACAAAATTTAATATTCTTATTTTTAGACTGTGTTGTTTTCTTCCCTTTTAAAATTTATTTAACAGAATTTTACAAAAGTATGATTCCAGCATGATAATTTAACACCGTCCACAGTAAGTATAAATTCCCACAAACTCCAATTTTCTGTGGCTTCCCCAAATATTAAATGAACTTTAAAAAAAAAAAAGATAAAGCAAGACAAAAAAAATCTGTTGAATTTTGTGAGAACCATAGTGATTAATGGTTAGTGTTAAGTGACTGACTGAATAAAGGCTAAACCTAAATGTGTGATCTGTACAACTTTAATGTGACCTACAGTTTTACAGCCTTTTCATGTATATTACTTAATCCTCTTAAAGAGTCTGAAGGATTAATGCTTTACCGAAGAAGAAAATGAAGCCCATTTGTCCAAGATCAGCAGCAAAGCTAGCCTGACGCCTGGATTTTCTGATTCCTGCTGATTTGCTCACGTAAGCACAACTGTCCAAATGAAGGAACTGATCTGTTTACTTCCAGGTTATTCTACTTTCAAGGACAGATTTCATAAATCTTCAGAAGGAGGAACTGTCCTAGATAGGAGTTCTCTGAGTTCATTAAAAAAAAATGTGTGTTGGGAGATTATACATATTTTGCAAGAAATGTATATGTCATAATCTGGCAATTATGAAAATTTCTTTCAAATTATGTATATATAATGTACCACACATATGACATCATAGTCAGACTAGTAATTCAGAAGTATAGAGATCAAGATCCTCCCTAGACTTCTGTCTTCTGCTCATTCTTCTCCACCATATTTATTATGAATCCCTTCCACCTATAATTATGGCCCACAAACTAATGAAACTGTCAATCACTAGACAAAGATATTTTTTAATGAATCCTGGAAAGTTTTCTCTAATTATATTATATGCTATGAAGGCCTAGAAGATATTCAGTTTTTCATTAAATAAGTGAACTAGAATCATTAATCAATATCTATCATTTGATATCTATCATTTTTATTGATAGGAAAAAGGGGAAGCATATCATCAGTCATATTAATATTTTCTTTTTAAAAATGTTTTTATATATTTATTTATTTTCCCTTTTGTTGCCCTTTTTATTGTTCTAGTTATTATTGTTGTTGTCATTGATGTCATTGTTAGGACAGAGAGAAATGGAGAGAGGGGAAGACAGAGTCGGGGAGAGAAAGATAGATACCTGCAGGCCTGCTTCACGGCTTATGAAGCGACCCCCCTGCAGGTGGGAAGCTGGGGGCTTGAACCCGGATCCCCACGCCGGCCCTTGCGCTTTGTGCCACGTGCGCTAACTTACTGCGCTACTGCCGGACTCTCATGTTTTCTAGAACACTTGAAATCTCCTTGTTTCTTACACTGAGATGAGAAAACCGGAGCATGTTGTATTTTTCACCGCTAAAAGAAGAATCAAGATAATTCATCAATTTAGAAAGATTTCTAGAAAAAAAGTTAAGTTCTGAAATAAGTGAATGCCTGGACAGTTTGAAATGCACATATGGACACCAAATAATTATATGTCCATGCTCTGAGCTTTAAAACCATCTTTGTTTTTTTCTAAAAATTTGTGGAGTCACGAAAAAGGATGACACCTCATGGTACAATTTCACCTTAAAACTGTCTACCTGGCATTTCATTCTTGCTTCCTTCTTACTACACAGCCAGAGGAATTTATTGTCTTACTTTCCATTTGGTTATCTTCCTTTGAGAGAACAAAAATGTAGGATCCATTAATGGAATACTAGTACATACACTTACAGCCTCTCTGCTCCAATACTTGCTTCCCAATAGTCTACTCTTAACTCTGCAGCTGGGGAGTCCTTTTAATTTTTTTGGATCCATTGTTGGTCATTTTATTGGGGAAAACACTGATTTACAAGACCATTGCTGGTGTAGTTCCATATCTCCCCATGGTAGGACTCAGTACACCATACCTTCTACCAGCCTGTCATCCATCAATACCATAAACATTAGGAGTCCTTGTAAATCATGAGTAAGATACTACAGTGAGCCCAGCATTGCAGATTTACCAGTTTCTTAGAAAAAGATGAAGTCTTAACAATGCCCTACAAGGTTTTATGTATTCTGCTGCCTACAACTTCTCCATATCCGTTTGTTGCCTCTGTATCAACCCACTTCAGCGTGTTCCTGCCTTATATGTTGACTCTAGCAGTGTCCTAAGTCATCTCTTCATCTTGGTCAAGTCTTAATTCAAATATTATCCGAATACCACTGAGAGCCTCAGGCATGGATACCTGTTGGGTCAATGGCTTTGCTACTTCCCTGGCCCTACACCAAGGTTTGTAATAGACTTGACAAGAATCCACTTTTTTTCTATCTTGGTACTTAGCAACTTCTAACATAGTCTGTAGTTACTTGTAGAATTTAGTATTTATTGACTACAAAGCCCACCTGTGCTTTGTAAAGAATGTATGTTAACTGTTGGCGTTTGTTTCAGTATAACTGCTAATTACATTGAGAAGTATGATGATGCATTTGCTTGTTTTTCACACTTTTTTGTCTTGTGTGATTTGAGACTATATTATTGAGTGCATAAAAGTTGTAACATCCTGGTAAATTAAACTGTTTATCATTAACTAGTGATTTTAAGATCTAATGTCTTTTTTAAAATCTGTTTCTCTGATAACACAAATTTAAGGACTTTCTTGGATAATAATTGCCTGTAGTGTTTTTTATACTTTAAATTAATCTGGGACGAGGAAGATTTTCAAATTTGAGTTATATTTCTTGAAAAATATTACTGCATGTTTAAAATACAAGTTTTAAAAACAAGCCTGTTTTAATAAGAATATTTTGTTATACTTCTGCCTTTATTAATAACACGTTGAATTTATTACTATGGTCTTATTTTGTGCTTCTTACATAAATTTTTCTGTCTTCTCTTATGATCTTTTTTTTCTACTTTAATTCATTCTTGATTACTTCTGCTTTGGAAATTGACTCTACATTTATATATTCCCATATACTTAATATTTAGTTTCTATTATTTAATATATTTCAAACAGTTTTGATCACTTTCATCCTGAAGTCTATTCTTTGAACATTTCCTTTAGACTTAGGAGATTATAAATCTTCTCAGTAGCTGTTTATCTGAAAATGTCTGCATTTGCACGTCTTGAGAAATAGCTTGCAAAAAAAATTTTAGTGGGGATATCAGATAGATATAGCTCAGTGAACATATTTCCAATTTATGTCTTTATGACTGAAAAATCAAATGTTTAAACTGCTTTTCCTTGGGACACCGTTTATCTTTTCTCTCTGGTAAATTTTAAGATCTCTGTCTTTTGTGATCTTCAGATTCACTATGAAAGGGTCTGTGAATTTTCCTTTATCCTGGGATTACTTTCTGATCGGAACTGAAATTGTTTTTTTGTTTGTTTTTGGCAATTATGAAGAATTACCCCACCAAGTTGCAGATGCTTCCATGATGTCAACATGACTTCCCTGAGCAGACGACCTCTCCAATGAGTGCTAGAACCTCACATCCCCAGAGCCCTTCCCCACTAGGGAAAGACAGAAATAGGCAGGGAGTATGGATCGACTTTCCAATGCCAATGTCCAGCGGAGAAGCAAATATAGGGAAGTTTCCATTGGAGGGGATAAGATGCGGGACTCTGGTGGTGGGAATTATATTGGATTGTATCCCTCTTATACCACAGTCTTGTCAATCATAATTAAATCACTAATAAAAAATTACAATAGAAAATAAAAAAGAAAAATATTACCATTCGTTTTAACTTTGAGTATTTCCCTTTACTTAACTATTTTATGTAAATTAGGCATTTCCATATATTTCTCAATTTAAATTAAAAAATAAATAGCCTTACTTATTTCATAAAGACATACAGAAATCGAGGAGGAGGGGAGATTGAAAGGGAGAGAGACACAGAGATTCATGCAACCCTGCTTCACCACTTGCAAGGTTTTTCAGCCATGATCCCAGTGGGGATCTGGGGCTTGAACCTTGGTCCTTGTGCATGCAACATGTGCACTCAACCAGATGTACCACAACCCAGTCCCCTATTTCTCAGTTTCTCATGGCCTTTTCTACAGGAACTTCTCACTTTGGCCATCTAACCACACCTTCTTACTCTGCCCTATGTTCTGGTCCACTAACTTGCTTTTCATGCCTCAATAGACTCCCTTTCCCTCTGTAAGGGTATCTATGTGGACTTGGCCAGTGAATGTTACTAGCAGGACACTGGATGTAGGAAAGGAGTCAGGGGTACTTATTTGACTAGTTAACTCTTCAGGGATCAGCAAAAGTTGCCTTGTTCTACCAAAGCTTGAAGTTCCTCTCAAATGCCACTTTTCTGTACTTAGAGTTTCTTGTGACCTTTCTCTCCCAGGCCTCTGTAGGGGTGGGAGTGGAAATCATTCTGCTATTCTTTACCTTCATCTTACCTTGTTGACGTCTTTAATTCTGATTTTATAAACAGTTATGGTTGTACTTATACATTTCTGTTCTTGAATTTACATTCTTTATTCCTTAAAGGATATATATTGTAGAAAATTTCTGAAAGACTTCCAGGAGAGGTTTCCATGGAGTAATAGGGAACAGAACCGATCTCCCCCACCCCCCTCCGTGGGAAAAAAATAAACCAATTATCTACAACTATTAAACAAAACAAAACTCACCAACTACTGCTGAGACATCCACAGTCTCAGCCACCAGGTTTTAGCAGCTACTATGATTATATCCTGACTTCTCAGGGCAGATGGCCTCACCAATGAGTCCTCATCTCCCCAGAGCCCTGCCCCACTAGGGAAAGACAGAAACAGGCTGGGGGTGTGGATCCACCCGCCAACACGCATGTCCAGTGGAGAAGCAGTTACAGAAGCCAGACCTCCCATTTTCTGCACCCCAAAAGTAATTTTGGTCCATTTCCCCAGTTTTGGAGAAATAATAGTGAAAAG
Organism: Erinaceus europaeus; assembly: GCF_950295315.1. Lineage (NCBI taxonomy): Eukaryota > Metazoa > Chordata > Mammalia > Eulipotyphla > Erinaceidae > Erinaceus > Erinaceus europaeus. The sequence goes on along the minus strand of NC_080174.1, from coordinate 88,781,397 downwards.
ATGACCAGAGGGCTCTGAATTCAGTTCTATCAGGAACCCGAGAGTGAAGAGGAAAAAGGGAGGGGCATTTAGATGTAGTAATAGATTTTCGGGGTTGCTAGGTGGTTATGCACTGGGTTAAGTGCACATAGTACCTAGCACAAGGTCCAGCACAGGATCCTGGTCAAACCTCTTGCTCCCCACCTGCAGGGGAGATGCTTCACAAGCAGTGAAGCAGGTCTGCGGGTGTCTATATTTCTTTCTCTATATCTCCCCCTTCTCTCAGTTTCTCTTTGTCCTATCCAATAAAATGGAAAAAATGGCCACCCGTAGCAGTGGATTTATAGTGCTGGCACTGAGCCCCAGAAATAATCCTGGAGGCAAAACAAAACAAACAAAGAAACAAAAAAGATTAGACGTATGTGTGACTTGGCGAGGAAGAGAAGATGGGAGTATGAAAAACAAATGGGGTGGGGGGACTGCACAGTAGCGCCAGGGTTTTAGCACACATGGCGCAAAGCAGAAGGACTGGCTTAAAGATCAGGGTTTGAGCCCTCAACTTCCCACCTGTAGGAAGGTCGCTTCGTGAGTGGTGAAGCAGGTCTGCAGGTGTCTATCTTTCTTTCCTCCTGTCTTCCCGTCCTCTCTTGATTTCACACTGTAATATCCAACAAGAACAACAGCTATAACAACAATAACAACCACGACAAGCAACAAGGCAACAAGGACAACAAAATGAGAAAAATAGTCTCCAGGAGCAGTGGATTCGTAGTCTAAACACTGAGCCCCAGCAATAGCCCTGGAGGCAAAAAAGAAAAAGAAAACAAATGGGCAAATATATACAACTATAGACAGATGGTTGTAGAAATAATAATTAACCCATGCCTGTAACCTGGGAGAATTGCTGTAGCTTCCAGTGGAGGGGATGGGGATACAGAACTCTGGGGATGGGAACCGTACAGAATTATACCCGTTATCTTCTCATGTTGCAAATCAATATTAAATCACTGATTGAAACAAAATAAAACAAAACAAATAAAATTTCCCATATTTAGGAATTATGTAATCCATTTTCTCTGGCTATTATCTATGCTGTTTCGTGAACTGTGTTTCTTTTAGTTTCTGGTTTACTACGTGCATTGTGATTTTATTTAAAAAAAAAAAAAAGCTAAACTTTCTGCATCAAGATTTTTGAGGACCTGATTGGGATGCATTTATGCTTTATTTCTGACTACTGATCATTTCCATAGTTACTAAAAGACAAGTTCAAGATCACAAATAGTTTAGTAGATGTTCTTAAAGTGAATGCACTCTGTCTCTCTTTTTTTAGCTATTTCCATATTTTCTAGCTAGTTTAGCAATTCTTTTTTTTTTTTCTCCATCAGGGTTATTACAGCAACACAGTAGCTGCATGACAAATCCACTGTTCCTGGTGGCCATTATCTAGTTCTTTCTTTCTTTTTTTTTTTTTTTGCCTCCAGGGTTATTGCGAGGGCTCAGTGCCTACACCACGAATCCACTGCTCCTGGAGGCTTTTTATTTCCCCTTTTGCTGCCCTTTATTTTTTTTATTTTTGTTGTTGTGTGCGGGCCGCGGAGAAGAGAGAGAGGGGGTCCGGAGCGAAGAGGAAACACAAATCTTTATTTGCACTGGCACCTCAGAGTTGGGTGCTAGAGAGGCAGGTTGGGCCATGTGGAGGTAGTGAAAATGGCTGCCTCACCCAGTAACTTTTCCTGCGTCTGAACACCGGAGTGGAGTGTTAGCAAGAGAGCGAGGTGCGGAAGAAGAAGGGCTTTTATAGGAGTAGCTTTCCTGAGAATGGGAAGGGGGAGGAGTAACCATAGCACTCCAGGATAGGATAATAACTCTCATGAGAATGGGAGGGGGGGAGGAGTGACCAAAGCACTCCAAATATAGACAATGCTCTGAGGGCACAACATGGCGGAACAGGCACTCCCAGAATGTCCCAACTCTCACAGGAACTAGCAGTAGCCTGAGGGGACAACATGGCAGATGTGACTGCATCCATCGGCACAATTTCCCAGCATATTTTTGTTGTGGTTATTATTACTCGTCATTGATGTCATTGTTGTTGGATAGGACAGAGAGAAATGGAGAGAGGAGGGGAAGACAGAGAGGGGGAAAGAAAGACAGCAACTTGCAGACCTGCTTCTCTGCTTGTGAAGCGACTCCCTGCAGGTGGGGAGCCGGGGGCTTGAACCGGGATTCTTATGCCGGACCTTGCACTTCGTGCCATGCTGCACCATCTCCTGAGCCCCTCTTTATTTATTTATTTTTTTATTTGATAGAACAGAGAGACATAGAAAAGGGAGAGAGAGTAGAGAAGAGATAATGGCACTAGCAGTCTTTTTTCGCTGCTCATAAATCTTCCCCCTTACAGGTGGAAACTGGGAGTTTGAACCTAGGTCCTTAAGCATGGTAAAGTGTTTGCTCAACTGAGTGTGCCACTGCCCAGGCCCTAGAAATTCATTTAAAGAAATGAAGTATCTAATTTTAGTTGCTTTCATGGAAATGTACCTTCAGGTTATTTCATGCTTTCACATGATGAAAGTTGCATTTAAAAGAAATGCATTTGTCATACTGATAAATATTTGAAAGGGACATAAACAAGGTACTAGAAATTGCATATAATGTTGCCTCTATTTTCAGTTCATAAAGAAATAGTCTTAGAAATGCTAACACCATAACTTATAGATGATCTTACAGATAAGAAATAGGACAGAGAATCCAAACAGTAATATCTCAGATTCCAGAATCTTTACATTATAAAGTCTTTGTTGACCCTGGCCTCTTTGTATTAAGCCGGGGTAATATTTCTTAGATTATATATTATGTCTTTAGTAAGGGCCATTAAGTGCCCACATTACAAGTACACACATGGTGGATAGAAAAAAAAAAAAGCTGCTTTAAGATACACTTGAGAATATACAGTATATAGATTTAAACCAAATATTTGCAACACTTTTACTTTGAGTAAAGCAAAAATATTTATATCGCTTGGTAAACATATTCTGTATGCAAGTATAGAAGAAAAAAAATACATCTATATGCTGGGTGATGAACCTGAAATAAACACCTTGAAATAGCATCACAAAAATTAGAGACTTCAACAAAACTGTTCTTAGACAAAACATTTTAAATGTGAGCAACAGACTCTTTGTGAGCACAAAAGATCTCCTGTTCACTTTTCTCATGCCCCGTGTCTATTTTTTTTTCTCTTTTATTTGATAGGAAGACATAAATTGAAAGGAGAGGGAGAGAGGGAGAGTAAAAGACACCTGCAGACCTGCTTCTCTGTTTCTAAAACACCCCTGTCATCCACCCCCTGCCCTCTAAGGTGGGGAGTGAGGGCTCAAACCTGGATCCTTACACTAGGTAGAGTGCACGCTCAACCAAGAGTGTGCCACCCCCCACCCCTCACCCCCGTGCTTCCCCCGCCCCGCAATTATCTTAGCTAGATTCTTTGCGTAAGTCAGTACCATCTTCTGATAGTTTCATTCAATACTATATCTTTTTTTAAATGATTTTTATTAGTGATTTAATATTGATTTACAAAATTACAAGACAACAGGGGTACAACTTCCACACTGCTCCCACCGCCCTCCATTGGAAGTTACAGCAGTTCTCCCAAGGTTGCAAGTTGGGTTAACTATTATTTCTACAACTGTGGGTAGATATTTGTCTATGATTGCCCCTCCCCCCCCCTTTTTTGGTCCTATCTTGTCTTCCTTTCCAAATCACACATATACCTATTACCACATCCAAATGTCCCTCCTTTTTTACTCTTCTCTCTCTCTCTCTCTCTCTCTCTCTCTGGATTCTGATAGATTGGGAGTTCAGATCCTTCTGGTCATCTACCCCTATCACTTCTCTCCCACTGGGAGTATGAGCCAAAAGTATTTTGGAGGGGTGCAGAAAGGGGGAGTTCTTGCTTCTGTCATTGCTTCTGCACTGGACATGGACACTAGCAGGTAGATCCATAGCCCTGGCCTGTTTCTATTTTTCCCTAATTGGGTAGGGATCTGGAGAGGTGAGGTCATCTTCCCAGAGAAGTCAGGATGGAATCATGATAGTGTTTGCAACTTGGTGGCTACAAGGCAGCAAGATATAAAGCAAGACAAATGGATTAATGAACAAGAACCAAAAAGTAGGAACAGAACATCTGAGAATAGAGATCTTTGGGTGGAAGGAAGCAAGGATGTCCATTTTAGGCATGCTTCTAGGGGTCCATGACTATCACAGTTGTTGCTTGAGTTTGATAGCTAATGTGGAGTTGGATAAAAATTCAATATTATATCTTTATACTATTAAATCTATATAACAGACATCAATAAAATAATACTTAGTATGCATTTTACTTGATGTTCTTAAGACAGATACATAGTAGTTAGATGGGGGAATCTTTGGGCATCTTTGTAATGTTTCACAGGTTTTCACTCTTAAGGTCCTTCACCACCTTTAGGGTTTCATTAGAACTGAGATTGATTCCTTCAACCCCCTCAACTTCATCTTGTTTGACCTGCTATTTGTGGATAAAAAAAGCCGGTTTTATGTATATTGATTTTGTATCCTGCAGAATGGCCTGTGTCAATAAGACAGAAAATGACTAGTGTTGGTGAACATGTGGAAACAAAGGAACACTATTATACTGTTAGTGGGAATGCAAAATGATACAGCCCCTTTGGAAAACAGAATGAAGAGTCCTTATACAAATGCAAATAAAAGTATCTTAGGATCCCGTAATGCCACTGCAAGGTATACAATCTAAAGGAAATGAAAACACTTCTTCTTCTAGCTTTTGCCCTTCTTCCGTAGCCAGTCAACAGCGTCAGGTTGAGCCTGATGTAAAGTTTCGAGACCTCCTTTGAATCTGGAGAGGTGGCAGTCGTTGACTATGTGGGTAATAGTCTGTCCGGAGCCACAGGGGCAGTTCGGGTCGTGTCTGGCTCCCCAGCGATGGAACATAGCAGCACACCGGCCATGGCCTGTTCGATAGCGATTGAGGAGGGCCCAATCATAACGTGCTAGGTCAAAGCCGGGTTGATGCTTGCAGGGGTCTGTGATGAGGTGTTTGTTCTTTACCTCAGCTGACTGCCAACTCTGTTTCCAAACGGACATATACACCCCTATGCTCATCGCTGCTTTATTCACAATTGCCCCCAAAGTAGAGACAATGTCAATACCCATCAATAAATGACTGGATAATGAAACTTTGTGGCATATACCCCATGGAATCTAGTCTGCAATTTAAAGAGATAATTATGTGCCATTTGGGACAAAATGGATAGAACTGGAGGTGATTATACTTAGTGAACTAAGTACAGCACAACTGTAGAATCGTTGAGCTCACATTTGGAATCTAGGACATGGAAACACATGAACTTGCAAAAAAACTATTTCTAGGACATTAGGAGAACTGTAATAGTTACCACCGAGTGGGTGTGGGGGGCAGAGCCACAGCTATTTGGTGGCAGGCTTGGTGTGGAAGTGTTCCCCTATGTTATGATCTTCTAAGTGATTATTGAATCAGCATGTCAACAAAACACTTGCTTTAATCAAGTCATCATAATGTTATAAACAAGTCATTACACCTATAAAGTACTTGTGCCTTTGGTCTTTCATGTTAGTTGTAGAGTGATAATGTTTCAAAAATGCCTGTTGATAGTCATACACAGGACTTGTGAGAAATAAGGCCAGTTGAGTTTGGGTTATGAGCCAAAAACTCTCTCTATACAAAATCACAATTTAGGAATTTAACATGGAATCTTGATTTAACTGTAGAATTTAGCAGTTATTGTGATTTCATTACAGTTATTTCTATTTTTTCTTCCCTTTCCATTATTTTGATTAACTATAATGTAATCAAAGATTATAATATAATGTCTCCTTCCCCCTCCCCCCCCTTTTTTTTTGGTAATGGCTAAATACAACACAATTGTGATTTCATCACTTCTGGGATTTTTCATTCTTTTTATTTCAGAGAGTAAAAGATGAGAGATAGAGAAACACCACAGAACTAGCCCTCCCAGCTTGTGCAAGAGCTTAAACTAAGGTTTCACAGGTGGCAAAACAAATGCATCCCCAGATGAGTTAAAGCCATGAAAGTCTTCTGGCTTTACAACAGTTAGCTTCCCATTCCAGCCCCTTCTCCTGAGAAGGCTGGATACCATAGCACTAACGCTTCCCCCCAGGATGGTGGGGCTCTAGTTTGAATGCGGGTGACACACATGGCAAAGCAGACCTACTTTGAGGAGTGTTCTTTCTGACCTTGGAGTTATTTCCTAACACTTTCCATTATAATGTCACTAAGGTTATTATCTCTACCATCATTAGCCTCAGAGGCATTTATCTGGATTTACTCAATCATTCAGATCTAAACTCTTTGAAAATTATATTATCTATTGAGGGGCATATTTGTACTACCAGATAAATTGAGTTACCTGGAGAATCTTGTTAAAAAGCTTAAGTCACAAGTAGACGGCTTCATTAAAAATCCATTCTGAACTGACCTCGGACTGCTCTATCCTAAATAACTTAAATGTCCCTCTCTCAGATGCCATGCAGGAACAATTTTGTTAGTTTCTCATTAGGGAATCATTACAATGTTGAAAAGAGATGCACTATCCTATACGTAGGTGTCTAATGGGTCCTCTTGATATTTGCTGTCTCTCTTTCCCTCTGTTCTTTTTTCTAGACCAGTGGTTCCCAAGTTTTGGATTGTGAATGCTCACACAAAGGAAAAGAAAATAATAGACCATCTTGAGGTTTCCATTAAGCAGATTTTTCTGGTATTAAAAATAGTTTCCCATAAAATAGAGGCCATAGTGAATGGCAAATTACCTAGTGAATTAAAAAGCCCGTTACTTTTATTATATTGTAAGTTCTGCCCCAAGTTTTAAGATGTTAATGGACATTCAGTCTTTTCCTTGCCAAATAATATCATTAGGTAACATTTTTAAAATACTTCTGAAAAAGTTCTGTAAGGGGTATAAATTCCATTGTCTTCTCTCTATGTTTCTTCCCTCTGCTCTTTCTCTTCCCACTAATTATAGCATTGATTTGAAGATAGACCTACTGAATGTCCAGGCATGAAGTGACCAGGACAAAAGCTCCATGCTTGTGTAGGCAACAAGAAGCTGAGATTCCCATGGAGCTACTATACAAGTCATATCCTAATATTTACAGTAGAGATAAGTACAGAATAAAAACACTGCACTGGGGCCAGATAGCGTAATGGTTATGAAAAGAGGTTCTCATGCCTGAGGTTCCAAAGTCCCAGGTTCAATGCCTGGTACCATCATAAGCCAGGGCTGAGCAGTGCTCAGGTAGAAAAACAAAACAAAACAAACAAACAACAACAACAACAAAAACTAAGCTAATTTAAGTCAGGTTTGGGAAAACTATATTACTAACAGTTAAGTGTGACTTATAACTTATTCAAATGTCTTCTAGTAATGACTAGAAACATTGATATAAGATTTTTAAACTCCTTACTTAGCTCAATTAAATATATATATATGGAACAAAAATATCACTAAAATATGAGAAAATTCACAGCTTCTCAATATGCCTTACTCCGGGCGAGAGCCGACCACGGAACTCTGAGATACGAATATAGCACCATGTCAGAATAAAACCTTAGTCTTGATGAATAGCAACAAAGTACATGAGTCAAAACTGATGTATTTGAAATACTGGCCAACTTCTGATAACTTATAATACAACACACATTTTTAATTAATTCAATTTCTGAGAAATAGAGCCTATTTATATTATTAGAGCAACTCATCATATATTAATGGAAAGTAGGTGGCAGGCCAGTTTCCATCTACATTATTGACTTGTCTTAACTTCTTTCTCACTTGTTTGCAGAAAATAATATATGCAATCTCTCCGTACACTCATGACAGTTTTCATCTCCTAAAGAACGGGCCAATAATGCATAAAAAAGGCACATTGGGCGAGGGTTCAAAAAGGACTTTTTAAACTTGGAAAACCAGATTCTCTGTTGTAATAACCAATATTTTGCTTCATCACATAGCGTCAATAGCTAAGCCATCTTAACATTACGTTCACTATAATCCTGCAACAACCGTAACAAGGGTTAATTTAAGTTGAATAACCAGGGAGAGAGAGAAAACACAATGGTTATGCAAGAAGACTTTCATGTCTGCACAGCCCCCACCCACTATAAGGCAGAGCTAAACTCTGCTAAACAGACAAGACAAGAAAACAACTAGGGGCAACATCACCGTAAGCCAGACTCGCGGACTATTCTGGTCTCTTCTGTCTCTGTGTCTCTCTCTCTGTATCTATCTCAGGAAAATACACAAGTAATATGAAGTATTGGCATTTGTTACAACATTGACTGGACCTTGGGGAGATCATGATATATGAAATAAGTCATGTAGAGAAAGACATATTTCAAAATTTTACGCAAAACGGAAGACAAAGCATAGCAATACACAAAATAAAACCAAATCCAGAGGTCAAGATGGGTGGAAGAGAAGGAAAACTAGTCCAAGGAGGCCAATTTATGGTGAATGAAGACAATCAGTTTGGTGGAGATAATAATACAGGTGATATTGCTCTTGGAGGAATCTACTCCAGAAGCATATATAATTATATAACTCAACACGTCACTGATAAAATTGAAATGAAATAATACACGCAAATAAGCACAACTGTGATATATCTTTTTACCATCCTGGATTGGCTTAAGTTATAAATAAAGACAGCAGCAGTTCACTTTTTGTTGTTTTACCTAAAAAGCATTCTTTAAATTTCATATATACATTTTTACTAGTAAAGTAAAAGAGATAGGCTAAAACAAGAAATGAAGCTAATCAAACCACTGACATAAATTTAAAATTTCCACATCTTTTTAACTTTTTAAGAAGATTTTATTGGTTTATTATTGGATAGAGACATCCAGAAATTGACAAGGGAAGAGGAGATAGAGAGGGAGAGAGACAGAGAGACATCTGCAGCCCTGCTTCACTCGTGAAGCCTCCCCCCTGCAGGTGGGAAGCAGGGGCTTGAACCCAGGTCCTTGCACACTGTAATGTGTGCACTTAACCAGGTGCGCCAACGCCTGGCCCTCATCTTTTCAAATCGTCAATAAACCTTTTTATATTATCTTTTTTATTTATTGGATAATGAAAGCCAGAAGTTCAGAGGGAGATTGAGAGGGAGAGAGACAGACACCTATAGCCCTGCTTCACAACTTGTGAAGCTTTCCCCCTGCAGGCGGGGACTGGGGGCTCGAACCTGGGTCCTTGCACATTGTAACAAGTGTGCTCAACCAGGTGCGCCACACCCGGTCCCTTTATACTATTTCTGGGATAAATGAAAGTTCTTTTAGTATAATTTTATTAATTTTTTACTGTACTTTTCACTTTCAAGTAATATAGTTAAGTTGTACCAGACACAACATTTTATTTTTTTTAAATATTTCATTTATTCATTTACTTTTGGTAGGTACAGAGAGAAACAAAAGGGGGGAGATAGAAAGGGTGAGAGAAAAAGATATACCTGCAGCCCTATTTCACTGTTCATGAAATCTACCAATGCAGATGAGACCAGGATCTTGAACTGGGTACCTTTTCATTGTAACATGTGTTCTCAGTTAGTTGCTCAAAGCCAAGCCCACCTATTTCCCTTCCCTCTCCTCCCCACACCCCCATGACATTTTAAAATAATTCTTATAATTTTTATAATAATTCTTATAATAATAATTGTTATAATAATTCTTATAATAATTTTTGAATTGATAAATGGTATTTTCGACATTCCATTATAACCAAAAAAGGGTTCACAAATATAAAGGATATATATATATATATATATATATATATATATATGGAATGACATTATATATAATTGTATTATCTTTTTGAATTTATATATTTTATTATATATATAATTTTATTATCTTTATTTATTTATTGGATAGAGACAACCAGAAATCACGAAGAAATTGGATATAGAGAGGGAGAGACAGAGACAGCTGCAGCTTTGCCTCATCACTCACAAAGATATCTCCCTGTAGGTGGGGATCAGAGGCTCAAACCCGGGTCCCTAAGTAACGTAACATGTGCACTCAAGCAGGTGCACCACCACCCGGCACCAAATATAAAGGATGTTACAAGTGCTTTTGTTTTTGAAATGTAATGCTTTCATTTCAAAATCATTATCATAGCTCATTTTGTAAACTGGTTAAACTTATTTTAGAAAACACTGTTAGCTTTTTTTTTATTTCTTTAAATAGATGCAACATTTAAAACTGCATGAACAACATAAATCAGATTAAAAAGGTTTTTCTTTTTTGGGGGGTAGAGATTGAGAAAAGCTGAGAGAGAAGGGGGGGAAGAGAGAGAAAGAAAAAGTGGTCCAGGAGGTGGCACAGCAGATAAAGCAGTGGACTCTCAAGCAGGGGGTCTTGAGCTCGATTTCTGGTAGCTCATGTACCAGAATGATATCTGGCTCTTTCTCTCTCTTTGTATCTTTCTCATCAATGAACAAATAAAGGAGAGAAAGGGAGGGAGGGAGAGAGAGAGAGAAATAGAGGGGGCACCTGTAGCACCGCTTTTTTTTTTTCTCATGAAGCTTTCCCTTTGCAATTTTGGACCCTGCAAATTGGGGACTGAATTGGTGTCTTGGGCACTGTAACAGGTGTGCTCTACCCAAGGACCCACCTCCCGGCCCCAAGATGGAAAATCAAAATGTATTAGTTCTTTCTCTCAACTTTATGCTAAATTTTAGTTATATGCAGATGGCTTTTCTACTTATCACATTATTAGAAAGCATTGACATTTGTCACTTATTTCCATGAATGGAGACATGTCTGTCCATAACTCTGAAACTAACAATATATACTTGTCATCACCTTCTAGAGAACAGTACACCTCTCTGTGGCAGCTATAATAGAGTGAAAAATGTGCAGAAATATACCCTCTGGACTAGGTGAGCCACTGAATGTGAGGAAGCAATGATGCCTGTGGTATGTTGTCAACTATTGTCAGAGTAGCCAGCAATCTGAACAGAGTACACTTAAACAGAATGAATTAAAATGGTGGTCTGATTATAACTGTACATTGAAATTTAACTGACAATGTTTGGTTAGAAACACAAATAGAATAGAAAACCTGCAGGCACGTGTGTATTAAACAAAAAGACCTCCCAAGCAACCCACAATGGGTATTTACTTAATACCTATCATGTATCTGAATTAATGTATTCTTGTGTAACAAATAATATATACATCAGGTTTAAGTTTTAGGATTTTTTTTCTTTTTTTCCAAAAATGTTTCAAGAATGCTGAGACTCTAGGACCATTTTCTAAGCAAACATTTTACAAAGAGATGGATCTGTCTCTCTCAGCTGCCTGATGGTTTCTCAGACTTGGAGTACTTAATACATTTTTTTGCATGTCATCCAGACCCTTCAAACTCTGAAGTCAATTATTCCAGTATCCACTTTCATTCATCCACAGACTAAAAGTACAGCCAGACTCTGGATGAAGCAAAGCAGGTGGGCCATTTCTCAGTTCTTGGGAAAAGCAGCATTCAGAGCTCAGGGAATAATAGTAAAAACATTCTAATGGTAATGATTGACCATTTGGACTGCTCATGTGGTACCTGACATTCTAAGTATGTTATTACCTCCATTTACAGCTGAGTAGCCTGGGACACAGAGATAAATTACTCGTATAACATCATGACTAAAAAGGATGGAAATAGGGTTTGAAGAACACAGAAAATGAGAAGGAGATTAGAGAACCTGTGTGCTTCTGTGATAATAAAAAAACAACATAATGGAAGATGACCACACATAAATCTTTGTTAGTACACTATCATTTTATCAAAATAGTAGTAATATTTGCTCAATACTTTTTGGTGGGTCTCTGTAACCCACATATATAAACAACAACCTATATACTGTCTCTCATATTTATTATATATTATCTCTCAAATATATTCTTTATTTAAAATATTTATTTTTTTCCTCTTTACTAGTGACTTTACAAAAGTATGAGACAACAGGGGTATAATTCCATGCTGTTCCCACCACCAGAGTTCTGTGTCCCCATTCCCTCCACTGGAAACTACATTAGTTCTCCCAAGGTCACAGATGACTATTACTTCTATAACTACCTATATTTATATATATTTGCCCATTTTTTTCCTTTGGTCCTGCCTTTGCTTCCTTTCTAAGACACACCCACAACTGTTTCTACTTCTGAATGTCCTTCCTTCCTTCCTTCCTTCCTCCTCCTCCTCCTCCTTCTTCTCCTCCTCCTTCTCCTCCTCCTCCTCCTCATCCTCCTCCTCCCCCCCCTCCTTTCTCTCTCTCCTCTCTCTTCTCTCCTCTCTCCTCTCTCTCTCCTCTCTCTCTCTCTCTCTCTCGCTCTCTCTCTCTCCTATATCTAGGTCTTGATGAATGGTAGAGGTTAGAGCACCTTTCAGCCTGGCATATGGTTTGTTGTACCAGGGATGAATGTGGGTCCTCTGTCATTCAAGTCCTGTGCTTTGATGCATGAAGCTACTTCTCCAGCCTCAAATACACTCTTTTGTGTTCTCTAGAGCATATTCTCTCTCATCCCCTGCTGCCTCACGGTGTGATCACAAGCAAACCAATATTTAAAAATTTTGCAATAGGGAGAACTAAATGCTGAGAAATTGGCTACAGAGGAGGTGGAAGATTGAGAAAGTCAACAGGGGACAGAAATTAGCGACAGGAAGCCACTGTCAGGCCTACTGTGTCAAATCAGAGGCTGTATGTGTCTGAAAAAAACTGTGAGCTGTCATCAATGGGTCAGATACTAAATGGCATTTTTATTCCAATTTACACTTACCAACAATCAAGACAATAAAGTTCATTTTCATCCGGAAGTTAAGACCCATGAGGGCAGTATTCATGTTTAAATTATTTTCTCTTACAGCCTAATATTTATCATATGAGACACATATTTCACAAATGTTAAAAAAATAGCAAGTCATTAAAGTGTATTGAACTAATCTGCAAAACGGGACTAGGTATTACGTTTTGTAAAAATTTTCATATCAGACAAAGTCATCTCATCTGTAGTCAGAAATATCTTAGTTAATGAATCATTGAGAGTTAGGGGGTGGAGACAACACCTGCAAGGTGTGAGCTGCAAGGAAGCTGCTTTCAACCTGGGAATCTTGGTTACCAGGTTCCAGATGCTAGCAGGATGCCAACCTGACTTCCTTGGGCAGAGGACCCCACCATGTGTCCTGGAGCCCTGCCTCTGCAGATCCTTGCTCCACTAGGGAAAGAGAGACAGGCTTGGACTACGGTTCGACGTGCCAAATTGGCCCATCTTCAGTGGGGAAGTAATTACAGAAGCCAGACCTTCCACCTTCTGCACCCCACAATGATCCTGGGTTCATAACTCCCAGAGGATAAAGAATAGGGAAGATATCAAGGGATGGGATGGGATAAGGAGCTCTAGGCGTGGGCAATGTGTGGAAATATACCCCTCTTGTCCTATGGTCTTGTCAATGTTTCCATTTTATAAATAAATAAATAAGGAATCAATTGGATTTAACTTTTTTTTTTTACTATCTTTATTATTAGAGACACAGAGAAATTGAGAGAGGAGGGGGAAATAGAGAAGGAGAGAGACAGACACCTGCAGCTCTGCTTCACCACTTGTGAAGTTTTCCCCTTGCAGGTGGGGACCAGGGACTTGATCCTGGGTCCATGCACACTGTTATATGTGCGCTCCACCAGGTGTGCCACTGCATGGCCACAAGATTCAGTGGATTTATAAACAAAAATGTAGCTAGTTAATAGCTGGATACTTACCAAATAGTTGTGGATTCAGATGACAAAGCTATGTACTAGTGCCCAAGAAAAAAATTTGTCAATTTTTATAACTCCATTATTTTTAAAAATTTTATTATCTATTGGATAGAAACAGTCATAAATTGAGAGGGTAGGGGAGATGGAGATAGAGATAGAGACAGACAGACAGACAGATAGATAGATATAGAAAAAGAGAGCGAGAGAGAGAGAGAGAGAGAGGGAGAGAGAGACCTGTAACCCTGCTTCGCTACTTGTAAAGCTTTCCCCCTGCAGGTGGGGACTGGGGGCTCAAACCTGGGTCCTTGCACACCATGACTAATATGCTCAACCAGTGCGCCACTGCACCAGCCTCTATTTTTGTCTTTGAATAAATACAATCTGCTTCAGTCTTTCTATAGCAAATTTTCTGTGAAGTTTATGGCTGTTTATTTCTCTCTTAAATGCATGGGATTTTTTTTTCAAAAGATTAAATCATTTTTATAATAAATCCAAGTGGTTATATGATGGAATAATAAAACCCTGTAATGTGTAAGGTTCTTTGAAGTCTTGAACTATTTTTCTTATAGTAGACTTTTATAGAATGGGGTAAAAAGCTCTAATACTAAGTTAGAGCTCACAAGAAGTGTCCCTTTCACTACTAGGAAAGGATGATAGATGTGTGTGTTGGTCATCCTTCTGGTTACTATTTCTAGTCACTGTTCTTGATAGAGTGAGAGAAATAAGTGTTTGTACAGACTCTACAAAAGAACTTGTCACTCTTTTTTTTTTTTTTCCTCCAGGGTTATTGCTGGGCTAGGTGCCTGCACCATGAATCCACCGCTCCTGGAGGCCATTTTTCCCCCTTTTTGTTGCCCTAGTTGTTGCAGACTCGTTGCGGTTAGTTGATGTTGCTTTGTTGTTGGATAGGACAGAGAGAAATGGAGAGAGAAGGGGAAGACAGAGAGGGGGAGAGAAAGATAGACACCTGCAGACCTGCTTCACCGCCGGTGAAGCGACTCCCCTGCAGGTGGGGAGCCGGGGGCTCGAACCGGGATCCTTACGCCAGTCCCTGCGCTTTGCGCCACGTGCGCTTAACCCACTGCACCACCGCCCGACTCCTGTCACTCTTTTTTAATACCATTCCTATGAGACACATGACCTTGAGATTTTAAATATGGGACTGTTTTCACTTTATGTTAAAAGCTTTTCAACACTATTCTTAGGCATCATACTTAATCCCACCAGCCATAGCTAGTTTACAAGGACACCAGGTACTATGAGCACATTCATTAGGAAAAAGAAGGGGGAAAATGAACCTCTCTACTTATTGGTGACTAAGAAACCCAAGCAATGTGGGAGACTCCACGGGTTGATGTACTAGCTGTTCCAATTCTCTAAAAACAAATATCTAGTTTAGCTTGAGAGAGTGATGTTCTTAGTCTTATTGACTCAACAATGGTTTCTAAAGCAAATCATGGGTTTAGTTCTTTCCTAAATAGTTTTTTATCCAGGTCCCAATAGTTGTGAGCACATAAATGTATTCTAATCTATGGGCAGCAAGAAAACTATTGTGACATTTCTGAGAATGACATTCTTAAAGGGGGAAAAATCCTTTCATGTCTATTCCTTCTATCCTGTGGGTGTACTAGGGGATGGGGGAATGCATCGGAGAACCAAAATTAAGACAGAACAAAATAATTACAGAATCTTGAGTATAGCTACACAATAGCATCAAAAATCCCACAACATATATATATGTTATATATTTTTTATTATATATAATTTATATAATAAAATGCTTTTATAAAAACATGCTCTAAAAAGAATGTGTGTGTGTGTGTACGTTTGCATGTTCTGAAACTAGCTAGCTGATTACTTCATGTAAAATTGGAAAATAAACTAATAAAAATTAGCACAATATATCAAACATGAATAAAAAGATTAAATAATAAAACAAGCAAAATGAAAATTAGTATATTATAATATTATTCTGGCCAGTAGTGTACTGGGTAGAGTGCTCAAGGCCCAGGGTTCAAGCTCTTGGTCTCTACTTGAGGGGGAGGGAAGCATCGTGAGTGGGGGAACAGAGCTGTAGGTCTCTTTCTCTCTCCTCTAGCCATTCTCTCATTCCTATCAAGTAAAATAACAAAAAAGATAGTGTTATTCTGAAAAAAAAAAATCACACCATAGGTAGTAAGCAAACTAAAGTAAATAAGAATTTAGAGAAATTAGGTAGCAAAGACTCCCTTTCATAATTAAAATATATGTACATAAAGGAATTGACAACAGATAATGAGGTAGATATAATATTGAGAGGGTTTACTGTGTTTCTAGAAACAAACACAAAAAACCATATCTATATAAATAATCACAAAATTTATCAACAAAGATACACCTAAGTACGTACGTACTGTAAAATATAACATATTAAACAAAAGAAATTTTCTTGCAAATTATCAGATGTCGGCAGAAAACAAGCAGAATGCTAGTCAACTTCCTGTGAGTAAAATGGTAGCCAGACTTAAATATTTTCAGTGTTGAAATGCATCCACTGTTCTAAAGTTTAAGACTGAGGACAAAATAAAAATATTATTGTTATAACCTAAGATCATTTTTTAATTCAAGATAACTGAATAGAGAGGGTTGTGTGTCCCTACTAATGACATCAACAGTTAAACCATGGAAAAATATGGAAAAGCAGGCATAGAAACAGACATTCCAACACACACACACACACACACACACACACACACACACACACACACACGCACACCATGTGGGGGAACATCAAAAATGAACACCTTTTCCAGGGGAAATAAAAGTTCTTCTACTCAACAAATGGCTGTCAGAATTGAAAACTTAAAGGTATGGACTTTCGATCTGTTGAGCAATGGAGAGGAGTTTTGAAATCAGCCACCCAATCTTTTACATCTTCAGATGGGACAGCAAAGCAGTAGAGAGAAGAGTGGCACCACTTTTCTGACCACTGAAATTACCTGCACCATCGGCCCAACAGTAGAAAGAAAACTCAAATTCAGCAGAGCCACTGGAACATCCTAAAAAGAACATTAAAATGATGGTCCTAAGGATTCCCAGTGCAATGAAAAGGACACTCAAAGAAAGCATCGATAACTTCAGGGAAAGGTTGAGAGAGGTCATAACAGAAATCAGAGATAAAGAATAAGTGCAGTTGAGCTAAATAGAAAAGATCTATAGAAGGGTTCACCGACAGGAATATAATAGTAAAAGATCAAGCCATGAGCTGGAGGATAAGTTGAAGGATACCATCCAAAAAAAAAAAAAAAAGATAAAGAAAAAGAAAACCAGAAAAACAATAACTAAATTAAATGAATGTTAATATCAAAAAGTTATGGTACAACATCAAGAGGAAAAACGTTCACATCATAAGGAGAAAGTAGAAAGGTACAGAAAATTCTTAGCTGAGAATTTTCTTCAAACTGAGACAAGATACAGAGCCCTCAGATTCAGGAAGGTCTCAAAAATCCCAAATAAAATGAATCGAGCCCCAAGTTCACAGATGCACATATTAATTAAAAAGGGGAGATCAAAGATAATTTTCAAAGCAGCAAGAGAAAAGCAGAGCCCCCCCTCCCCCATAAAGGCATTTTCATAGGACCATCAACTGATTAACAATAGAAACAATACAAGCCAGAAAGGACTGGCAGGATATATTAAAAAATCTGAATGAGAAAGATCTCTGCCTAAGAAGAATATGCTCTTAAGCTAGATTATTATACTAGTTTGAAGAAGTGATGCAAAGCTTTTCAGACAAACACAGGAATTCATTCTTACCAAATGAGCCCTGCAGAAATCCTAAAGTACTTACATAAAGGGGAAATACAAAATGACCTCAGCCACAGGTGGCAAGGAAACAACAGAAGGACAAGAGCCAAGTCAAGTGAAAAAAAAAATTTTTTTGGACTTGGATCGCAGAATTAAAGTTACCATAGGAATTTGGGGGAGGCTAGACTGACAGGGAGAAGGGATAAAAAAAAAAAACAATTTTGGCGGAGGAAAATTGATATCCTGGTGGTGAGAATGATGTAGTAACACATTCTGAAGAAGTTTGAGGGGCCAGGTGGTGTTGCACCTGGTTAAGCACACACACTACAGTGTACAAGGACCCAGGTTCAAGCCCCTGGTCTCCACCTGCAGGAGGAAAGCTTCACGAGTCGGGAAGTAGGGCTGCAGGTGTTTCTCAGTTTCTTTCCCTCACTATCTTCCTCTCCCCTCTCAATTTCTCTGTCTCTATGCAATAATAAATAAATGAAAATATGTTTTAAAAGAGGTATGAAAGTGTACTTCTAAAATATTTGTAGTCTCGTAGAGGTGGGTTTCCTCAAAAACAAATACAATATTTTTAAAAGAAATAAAAAAGTAAGATTCTTCTGAAAGAACCATGAAAGGAGGAACATTATGAACACAGTTAAATCTGGTCAGGGCCATAGTATACAGAAAAAATATTCAGAAAATTTGTGATGTTTTTACAGTAAATCATTTTAGAAATTATTCTCCAGTTAAGATGATTCTCCCCCCCCATTTTCTAAAGTGCCTTTATACTCTAGTTCTAGTGTTGGCCATCAAAGAGGGGGGAAAAAGGATGTGAGTGACTGTACATTCACATGTACGTTTAGTTTCAAATCTCTTTCCCCAATGCTTGCCCCTCCAGTAATTAAAAAAGGTGGGATACCTAAAAATTGCCTATGATTGTTTGCAACTCCCTCCCTCTCACCCTTCCTTCCTTCCTCCCTCCC
The DNA here is from genome assembly GCF_950295315.1 of Erinaceus europaeus. Lineage (NCBI taxonomy): Eukaryota > Metazoa > Chordata > Mammalia > Eulipotyphla > Erinaceidae > Erinaceus > Erinaceus europaeus. The sequence continues at coordinate 88,762,810 of NC_080174.1, read as the reverse complement.
TCCCTCCCTCCCTCCCTCCCTTCCTTCCTTCCTTCCTTCCTTCCTTCCTTCCTTCCTTCCTTCCTTCCTTCCTTCTTCTTCTTCCCATTCTTCTCCTCCTTCTTCTTCTTCTCCTTCTTCCTCCTTCTTCCTCCTCCTTCCTTCTCCTTCTCCTTCTCCTATTCCTCCTCTTCTCATTCTCCTTATCCTTTTTTTTTTTTTTGGTAGAAATAAAGAGAAATTGAGAAATAAATGAGGGATAGAGAAGGAAAGAAAAACAGACACCTGCAGCATTGTTTCACATCTTGTAAAGTAGCTCCTGCCTCCAAAGGTGGAGACACTAGGGACTTGAACCTGAATCCCAGAGCATGGTAGAGTGTGTGTGTGTGTGTGTGTGTGTGTGTGTGTGTGTGTGTGTGTGTGTGTGTGTGTGTGTGTCTAAGTGAACTACCACCAGTCCCCTTAATGAAGGTTTTTCAAAGTAAAGATCAAATAATGTGGACAGCAGGTGATGTCTGCTGAAGTTGAGAGTACTCTGCAGATGATGGAGAGAAAAATTCTGTGCTTCAGTCCATCAATTTCTCTCTTTGTGGAATCATAGAATAACAAGCAGTAAGAATCCCTGTCTCTGCAGAATGTGCTCATTCATTTCTACCTAGTACTGTAATCTCTCTTTGTCTGCACAGATTATCTTAAATGTATCGGGGGGGGGGGTGCTGCATTGCAGACTACTAGGTACCATTCAGATTGGAATTCAACTTTTAACTTTTATTCTGCCAAGAAAGAAGTACAAATATGAGTGATCTCCTAGTTTTTTCCCTGTTTTGTTGCCCTTGTTATTTATTGTTGTTGTTATTATCATTGTTGTCATTGCTGTCATTATTGTTGGATAGGACAGAGAGAAATCAAGAGAAGAGGGGCAGACAGAGAGGGGGAGAGAAAGATAGACACCTGCAGACCTGCTACACAGCTGTGAAGCAAATCCCCTGAAGGTGGGGAGCCAGGGGCTTGAACCAGGATCCTTATGCCAGTCCTTGCGCTTCTTGCCATGTGCACTTCACCTGGTATGGCTACCACCCAACCCCCAATTTCCTAGTTCTTACCTTTTATAATAAAACTGCTCAAAATACTATAGTGAGTGCTATAACACACACACACAATAATTGCTTGGAATATAGTGTACTTCTTTTACTTATACTAGCCTATATACCCTTATACTGCACTCCAAAAAGACAAAAAAAAAAAAAAAAACAACCCAGAAAACCGGAATTTATGCAAATACATTCATCAAATAGAAACTTTCAAAAAGAACTCATAGCAGGTGGGGGAAAAAAGGAATAAATTAAACATGTGAGTCTCCTACCCTATAAATAGGCTAGGGGTATGAATTGGCCTACCAACATTCATGGCCAGTGGAGAAGCAGTTATAGAAGACAGAACTCCCACCTTAAAAAAAACTTTTGATCCATACTCCCAGACAAGGAGAAATGTTAGGGGAAGATGTCCAGAGGGCTCTGAACCCCAATCCCACTGGCACATGAAACATCTGTCACCAGGAAACTTTGTATATATATTAACTGGTATAAATGTGGAAAACACCAGAAGTCAGGCACTGTTTCACTAATTTGCAAAGAAGAAAAAGAAAGAAGAGACATTCAAAACTCACCACAGTTAAATAAAAGTTAGCTGGAACACTGTTGGTTATTGCTTCGATAAAACTTGGTTTTATTTTATTATGATGTTACTAATACATGGGAATATCTCTTGTCTTTTGACATCTCCATGAAGCATCCAGTCACCTACCACAAACTCATTTCTAAAGGACGAAGTGGAGAGCCATGGCTGAAGCACTGTCCTCTTTGGTCGAACCCTTAGAAATCAGAACAATCACCTATATCATCACTTTCCTGATCTATAAAATGTGAAGAATGATGAAAAGCACGAAGAAAATGCCTTTCCCTTGACTAAGAGAGAAAAATGTATTTTTAGTTTATGTTATTTTAGTACCACTACCACTACGACTTTTATTATTTTGCTACCAGGTTTGTCACTGGGTCTCAGTACTAGAACCATTAATCCAATACTCCCGCTGGCCATCCCCCTTTTCCCCACTATATTTGATAGGACAGAGGGAAATTGAGAAGGGAGGGGGAGATAGAAGGGGGAGAAAGGGAGAGAGGGAGAGAGGGAGAGAGAGAGAGAAATAGAGAGAGACAGAGAGAGAGACAGAGAGAGAGAGAGAGAGAGAGAGAGAGAGACTTGCAGTACTGCTTCACTGCTTGTGAAACATCTCCACTGCAGGTAGTGAGCCTGAGCTTGAACCCAGGTCCTTTTGTGAGTCCTTGAGCTTAGTATTATGTGTGCTTAACCAGGTTCATAACCACCTGGCCCCATGAGAGAAAACTGTATTTTTCAAAGCATTGCAAATAGTTTAATATACTGAAATAACATCTATGTGTTGCAGTTTTATACACTAAATTCAATGTGACATAAATTAATTTGTATATGAAAACTTTTCCTAAGGTGACTCATTGTAAGAAATCTTGCACCTTATCCTTGATATCAAGTGTTGCAGGAACAGCCTGCTAAGTAAACCAGGTAAGGCACCATCAACATCTACTGTGAGTTTAAAAATCAACTGGTAATTTTGAAGTACTGTAGAATAGTTCAAGGTTATCTTGTGACCATTAACTTCTTTTTCTCTTCAATGCAGAGTAACTTCCCAGCATTTCTTTTGTCACAAACAAAGTTTAAAATTAGAAACAGGGAGTCGGACTGTAGCACAGCGGGTTAAGCGCAGGTGGCGCAAAGCACAAGGACCCGGCATAAGGATCCCGGTTCGAACCCTGGCTCCCCACGTGCAGGGGAGTCACTTCACAGGTGGTGAAGCAGGTCTGCAGGTGTCTATCTTTCTCTCCTCCTCTCTGTCTTCCCCTCCTCTCTCCATTTCTCTCTGTCCTATCCAACAACGACGACAACAACAATAATAACTACAACAATAAAACAACAAGGGCAACAAAAGGGAATAAATAAAATAAAAATATTTTTTAAAAAAATTAGAAACAGCAGAAAACTCCCCCACCTGCAGGGGGAAAGCTTCACAAGCTGCTAAGCAGGGCTGCAGGTGTGTCTGTCTTTCTTTCTATCTTCCACCAGAAGCTGTGGATTCATAGCGCTCACACCGAGCTCCAGTGATAAGCCTGGAGGCAATAAATAAATAAGGGTCATCTGGGCAGTGAGGCACATAGTAGTAAGCGCACATAGCACTAAGTACAAGGATCCAGGTTCAAGTCCCTGGCTCCCCACCTGCAGAGGAGGTGTTTCACAAGTGAAGCAGGTCTGCAGGTGTCTCTCTCTCTCCCTCTTTATTTGCCCTTCCTAGCTCAATTTCTCTCTGTTCTATTCAATAAAATGGGGAAAAAATAGCAAAAAAACAAACAAACAAAAAAAAAAAACACCTAATGAGCTGGCAAAAGACTAGCTTTTACATTTTAAATACAAGCTAGGCCTTCTCAGAGAAATAAGCATTAAAACTTAAAGTAATGTCTTACCTGAGGAAATATATAAAAAAGAAAATAATGAATGTAAAATAAGTTTTTTCTGAAAACTGAAAATAGTAAAGTGGAATTGTAAATACTGTTAGTAAAAATCTTATACGTATGAAACTACAGAAAGAATATATATTAAACAATTTAAATGGTATATTTAATGTTTGGCATAATGTGGGCTGAGGACTCAGTGTCTTATCAGGGAGGAAGATAACCATTTGGTGGAGGGTTATGGGGAAATCAGGAACAGTACACACGTAACACCCGCAGTCTTGTAAGTCATTTTGTCAATAAAGTGTTGTTGTTTGGGAGTTAGGCAGTAGCACAGCAGGTTAAGCACATGTGGTGCAAAGCACAAGGACCAGCAGAAGGATCCTGGTTGCAGTCCCTGGCTTCCCGCCTGCAGGGGATTTGCCTTCACAGGCGGTGAAGCAGGTCTGCAGGTGTCTATCTTTCTCTCCCCTTCTCTGTCTTCCCCTCCTCTCTCCATTTCTCTCTGTCCTATCCAACAAGAATGACATCAAGAGCAACAAAAGGAAAGAAATAAATATTTAAAAAATAAGTAAAGTTCCACCACAATGTTTTTTTTTTTTTAAAGAAATGTTTCATAACTTTGGAGAGAACATCTTTTATTAGATCACTGAAACAAGATTTAGAATTCTTGGTGCAGAGAAGGAAAATATTATGAAAGAAAATAAAGTTAGTATTAGAAACAGGGGTCAATCAAAAAGTGTTATAAGGCATAATAAAGGTTCTGAAGTTTAAACTTATGTCAACAGGAAGTTTTTACAGTGGCTTGGGTTAGAGACAGACAAGATCAGAGTTAAGATTAAGATCAACATGCTGATAACCAGAGAGGAAAATAAGTTGTGAACATACTGAAAAGGTTGATTTTTTGGACTGAGTTTCTTTATGTAAGAAATTGTTAGAAAGTTAAAAAAAAAAAAGAGAAAGAAAGAAAGAAAGAAAGAAAGAAAGAACATTATTTTAGGGGCCAGGTGGTGTAGCTGGTTAAGTGCTCACACTACAATGCACAAGGACCCAGGCTCAAGGTCCTGGTCCCCACCTGCAGGAGGAAAGCTTCATGAGTGGTGAAGCAGGGGTGCAGGTGTCTCTCTGTCTCTTTCTATCTATCTCCCCCTCCCTTCTCAATTTCGCTGTCACTAGTAAATAAATAAGTAAATAGAAAGTGGGGTTTTATGGGTAGGTATTGCTATAATTCTAAACAAGCCACTATTAGCTAACTTAACTCTCTGTTGCAGGTTATATGATAGTGGCCAAGTTTTGCTAACAAAATGGTACCTTCTCTCCTTCAGATACTGTGGTCAAGTACCTGTCCAGGTACTGTGGCCTCAAGAAGAGAAGGAAGAAAAGAGATTAGCAACGGGCATTCCTGAGCTACTGGTCACAAAGCAAATAGAATAGAAATACCACTCTGATCCCCCCAAATCAGCAAAATAATATCAAATTCAAATAACTGTTGAGGCCACGAGACAAAATTAAAAAAAAAAAAAAAAAGAGAGTAGGGTATCCTAGACAAAACCGTGAAGAGTACTGAGTGCCAGGGATGTGTCATGGTGGAATCTAAGAGACCCAAAGTTTCACACACCTGGAACTGCACATGGCAGGATTTGAGTCTTCTCCAATGCCTACCCCCAACACACACACTAACCAATGAATACGTCCTAAATTAAAGGACCTTAAGTTCAAGGAAATGTGACAGGTAGATAGAAAGCAAGGAGTAAAATAAGAGTTTGGTATCATGTAAACAAAAGGATTTCATAGAAGCTATGGCCATTTGTGGCCTTGGTGAGAACAAGTTTAATCCTTAGTGTTGTGCTGAAAACAGAAATATCAGGGTCGTTTTGAACCAGCACTTTAGGACCTGGTTACAGTCTCCCGTTTGTGATTTCCCTCATCTTTAGGTCCGTGTTCTCAGTTAAACCTGTGCATTGATTCCCAGATTCAGATTCATCCCATATGTTTGAAAAAAAAAATCCCCTTTAGTTTTTCTTACTAAAGACAATACTCAGAAGTTGAAAAACAAGATCAGAAGAGAAAACACAAGTAGAACCTGAACTGGAATTGGCGTATTGCACCAAAGTAAAAGACTCTGGGGAGGTGGGTGGGGAGAGAATACAGGTCCAAAAAGGATGACAGAGGACCTAGTAGGGGTTGTACTGTTATATGGAAAACTGGGAAATGTTATGCATGTACAAACTATTGTATTTACTGTCAAATGTAAAATATTAATTCCCCAATAAATAAATACATAAATAAATAAAGATAATATTTAGAGTTGAATAACTAGATAATAGAGATAAAAGGAAGAAGGTTTAAAACTTTACATAATCTACTGAGTAGAAATTTTTTTTTTTGTTTTTGTCACTGGAATTTCACTATTTGGGACTAACTTTTTTAAATAGAGAGAGACAGGGCCAGGCAACGGTGCACCTGGTTAAGCACACACAGGTCACCATGCAAGAGGATCTGGATTCAATAAACTGGGGAGACTGCATAATTGTTATGCAAAAGAACCTTTTTTGCCTGAGGCATCCAAGGTCACAGTTTTAATCCCCTGCACCAACATAAGCCAGAGAGATGAGAGGTGCTCTGGTCTCTCTGTGCATCTTTCTACATCTCTCTCATTAACAAATAAGTAAAAAATATTTACAAAAAGAAAGAATTAAAGAAGGAGGAGAAGAGGAAGGAGACGGATAAGGAGAAAGGGAAGAGCTGGATTCAAGCCCCTACTCCCTACCAGCAGGGGGAAGCTTCATGAGTAGTGAAGCAGGTCTGCGGGTGTCTCTCTTTCTTTTTCCCTCTATATCCTCTCTCTTTCCTCCCCTCTCAATTTTTATCTGTATTGTTAAAAAAAAAAAAAGGAAACATGGGCACCACACCGGGTGGGTTCGTCATTGAGTTACTAATCCCCAGAGATAATCTTGGCAGATAGAGATATATGGATGAGAGAGAGAGAGATGGGGGAAGAGAGGGAGAGAGAGAGATGTCACAGCACTGAAACTTCTCCTACTATGGTGAGGCTCATTAGGGAAATTTGGAACTTGTGTAATGCAAACTGCAAAGTAGGCACACTTCCATCTGAAGTATCCTGTTACCCTATTATTATTGACTAACCTTATTATTCTTAGCATTCTTATTATTGGCTAACCTTGTAGACCATATTTAGGATGAATGCATAGAAATATAAATGTCAGGGGCTGATCAGTAGCACAGCAGGTTAAGCGCACATGGAGAAATATAAATGTCCCCGTGACCTACTTTTTTCACTTATCCCAAACAGAAATATTTCCATGTCAGTGAATATTTACCTACAGTCTAGTTAAATTTAAAAACAAATAAAACTGAGATAAATCAAGGTGTAATCAATGTTCCAAGAAGTACAGACAATATGTGGAGACAAGTCTTCAAAAGAGTGATTTTTGAAGAATGAGACTCATGTGTGAGGAAGATAAGAGTAACAGATCTGAATATATAACTATCAAGAAATTAGTTATATGTACAGAAAAATATTTATGCAGAATGCACATGTATAAATTTATAAATAGTTGCTAGAGGGAGTCAGGCGGTAGTGCAGCAGGTTAAATGCACGTGGCACAAAGTGCAAGGACCAGCAGAAGGATCCCGGTTCAAGCCCCTGGCTCCCCACCTGCAGGGGTGTCGCTTCACAGATGGTGAAGCAGGTCTACAGGTGTCTGTTGTTTTCGATGGGCTATGTTGTTTTCGCCGGGCTGGCTACACGGGCGGGTAACAGATGACCAGGGACTCATGGTTGAGCTGTAGGCAGTATCTCTTTATTCATGCAGGACACAGCACAATCTAAGCCGAGCTAAGCTAAACTAAAGTATCCTAAAACTCACAATGCTGTCTTTATATATACTCGCCAAGTAGGGTGGAAACAGGATGTGACATAGAGAGGGTGGAGAGAAAAGTGACTGGTGAAAATCAGAGTGTGACAAGGAGGGGGCGGAGCAGGTGAGAATCCTATCACTGAACCACCAATGCCCTGGAGGGAGGGTGGTGCTTGTTAACAGTGGTTATGTAAATAGAATGCAGTGGCTATGTAAATAGAATAGTGTTAAGCAGGGGGGATTTAAACCAAATGAAACAGAAGCGGTCTCATGTATACCAACAGGTGTCTATCTTTCTCTTCCCTTCTCTGTTTTCCCCTCCTCTCTCCATTTCTCTCTGTCCTATCCAACAACAATGACATCAGTAACTACAATAGAACAAGGACAACAAAAGGGAATAAATAAATAAATATTTTTAAAAAAACAGTTGCTAGAGACACAAAGATAAAAGGATCCTGTCAGTTAATTTAAACATGGCTGGGAAGCAAAAAAGTTGCCCAGTATCTTTAATTGCTTAAAAACTTGACAATGAACAATGAAGTACAATGTACAACTTTTAGTTAAATTAAAATTACTCATTAATAGCAAAGTAAAGGTGGCAAGTATAGGAAAATAGAACTGTTGATGGGATGGGGTTGTTACTGATATTTTTTTAAAGATTTTTTTATTCCCTTTTTGTTGTCCTTGTTGTTTTATTGTTGTTGTTGTTGGATAGGACAGAGAGAAATGGAGAGAGAAGGGGAAGACAGAGAGGGGCAGAGAAAGACATCTGTAGACCTGCTTCACTGCTTGTGAAGTGACTCCCTTGCAGGAGGGGAGCCAGGGGCTCGAACCGGGATCCTTCCGCTGGTCCTTGTGCTTTGTGCCATGTGAGCTTAACCCACTGCACTACCACCCAGCTCCCTGTTACTGACATTTTTGAAGGGCAATTTAGCAGTAAATACCAAGCTTTTGTGCACAGAATCCCAAATCTTCAATAGCAGTTCTGTGCAGAAATGTACTAATTTCACTATTGTCTGAAATATTGATCTAACAGCCCTCAGCAGACACACAAATAGATCTTTTTATAAGAAATATTTTATTTTTAGGGTTATTTCAGGTTTATTGCAAATCTGAGCTTAGAGCTAAATACAGACAGTTTTCACAGTCTCTTCTATACCCTGCATCCTACATCAGAATGGTGGGCCTGATACAATAGTAGAATGGACATCATGATCATTCAAAGTCCATAGGTTTCATTAATGAATACTCTTGGTAGGGAGCCAGGTAGTGGCACATCTGGTTGAACATCTAGGTTGCCTAATGGTTTTGGCTATTACAACTTTTGCTGCTATGAACATATAGGAATATTCAGATATTTTTGGATGAGTGTTTGATTCCTTAGGATATATATACAGAAGAGAATGCAGGGTCTTAGGGGGTTGGGGAGCTTACAGGTCATGGTACACAATGACGGAGGAGGACCTAGGCTGGGAGTGAGTGTGTCTTGCAGAAAATTGAGAAATTTTACACAAGTATCAAAAAACTATATTTACTGTAAGCCATTTATTCCCCCCCAATAGAAAAGAACAACAAACATAACCAAAGAAAACACTGGATCAATATCTGAGACAATAAAGACTCATAAAACTGAGTCTACCCTTAGGAACAACTTTCTAATAGGGAAGACTCCTAAGTATGAAAAAAGGACAGAAAATTTGGGAAGAGTCCATTTAGGTATTTGGGGATAGAAGAAAAAAAAAAAAGCTCAGAATTCTTCAACAAACAAGATGGTGATGAGGATTTACGAAGAAGTGTAAATCAAATACAGATAGCTTTCCAGAGAAAAGAGACCCATCTGGGCATCATTTCATATCTTATGAAACTAATTATAGGGCTTTAAGTTATACTAGGAAAAGGCAGAAAAACTAAACTCAGATAATTTTCAGTCATGCAAGAGATTTTCATGCAACTCAGTGATTCGTGAACCATTTTTAAAAACATTTCATTCATTTATTTGAGAGAGGAGAGACAGAGAGAAGAAAGGGGGGAAGAGAGAAGAAAGAAAGAGGGAAAGAGAAGAGAGAGAATGACAGAGAGAGAGAGAGAGGAGAGAGAGATGGGAAGAGGAGAACATGACCCCACTCTGGCTTACAGCAGTGCTGAGAGTCAAATGTGGGATCTTTTCAGGTATGAAAGTCATTTACATGAGTATTTTGTTGCTTCCCCAGAAAAAACTTTCTTTTCTGTGATTAATTTATTAATTAATAAAAATCAGAATATAGAAGATTTGAATACTACATAAACAATGTTATTTATAGTTATAGAAAACTGATCAATAACTAAAAATGTACTCTATATTCAAATGGATGTGATATAGTTACAGTCTTCACATTTCAAATTATTGAAATCTACCACTCTCCAGAGACTTTAGACAGACATAATAGCACAAACACAATTGAAATTGTGGGGTATTTGGAAAGTCTGACAAAGTATTTAATATTCTATAGATCAAAGAAGAAATTAAGATAACAATTTATCTGTAGCTAAACTTGTATGAAACTCGTAGTCAGTAACATATGTAATAATTAAAATGAGTCAAAGCCATTTCCAGAATTAAGAAAAGAATAGCAAACTATATAGTTCTATTAAGTATAGAGTTTAGGGAAAACTGTGAATATGATAAAAGAAAATTAATTAAAAGTTGAAGTAGAAATAAGAAAAATCAACAGTGTGAAACTTTGATTATCTTGAAGGACTGACAGAATTAATAGAACTCTTGACTGAGACTGATTCAGAAAAAAGTACAATATCAGGAATGAAGACTAAATAAAGGCTAGGCTATGACTAGTGGTTCCATAATATTAAAAAATTATAAAAGCTACTGTGAATAGTGTTATGCTGAATATTTTAAATTTAGATAAAAGACAATTTCCAAATAAAATTCAGTCTATAAAAGTGACAAAAGGGGCTGGGTGGTGGCACACATGGCTGAGCAAAGAGTTCAGCTGGTAAAGCTTCAGGTTTCTCTCTGTCTCTCCTCTCTTCTATCTTCCCCTTTTTTTTAGATTTCTGGCTGTCTCTATATAATAATCAAATAAAGGTAATAATAATTTTTAAAATAATAATAATAATAAAATTGACAAGAGAAGAAATGAGAATATTACGATAGCTATTAACAACAAATAATTTAAATTGAAAATGACTTCCCTGTGAATAAAACACCTTGTTCAGATAGCTTTGGAATTAAATTTTACTAGTAATTCAAGAAATAAATAATGCCAGCCTTACACAAACCCTGTGAGAACAGAGTAAGAAGGAAAAAAAAAATCTCTTTTTCTTTTTCTTTTTTAAAGATTTTATTTATTTATGAGAAAGATAGGAGGAGAGAGAGAGAAAGAACCAGACATCACTCTGGCACATATGCGGCCAGGGATTGAACTCAGGACCTCATGCTTGAGAGTCCAATGCTTTATCCACTGCACCACATCCCGGGCCATAGGAAAAAATTTCCAGTTCACTTACACAGTCAATTTAATCTAATTTTAGAATCTGTCAGAAGTACAAAATAATATTAAGCTCAAATGAACATAAATACAAATAAACTGATGAAGAAAAAAACTCATTATATCAATAACATTACATATGAAAAACAAATCTAGAGAAGTATAGATTGAAATATACAAAAGCAAGTATTTCATACTTCTAGGATCAAATATAAGAGAATGTTTCTATGACTGTGATATTAAAATTTCATAAACAGCATGCAAAAGTATACACAGTCTTCCCCCCCCAAAAAAAAGAATGATAAATCAGATTTAAAAAATTTTAAAACATTATTCTTATTAAAATGAGTGGGGGAGGAGATGGGGAGATAGTTAAAGCAACAATATGAAATGTTTTTAGAGAATATTCCAAGAACTACTACCAGCAAATATGAAAGACTATAAGGCAAAAGATGTCGAAATAAGGAGCTCAGACCGGGCTGGGCTTGCAATTTAAATGTGATTTTTTTTCCCTGGATTTGTAATGTTTTAAAGCTTCTCCCATTTAAAAATATGTAGCTTTTACTAATTTACTCCAGGAAAGTATAATTTTATTGTAATAAAACAAAGAGAAAATGAATCAGAAAAATGCGAGTCCTGAGTTCTTACTTCATAAAGAAAACCTGTCGAAATGACTCAAACGCATATTAAAAAGTGCTCAACAAAATTATTATCAGGAAAATGTCAATTGAGACCATATTACGATTTTACCTCACGCCAAGTGGAACTGCTAAAACCAACAACCAATAATCCTGTGTATTAAGACTGAAGTGGAACCAGAGGCCCTGGGGAGAGATGTCAGGGTCCTGGTGCATGCTGGCAGAACAGGACCTAACATGGGGTTCAGAGTGCTTTGCACAATTATCCTCACAAGTTGCAAAACTGTATCCAGGTATTTAATTCCACATCTCCTATGACAGCACACCTAGAGGGTGAATTTACTTTTTTTAAATATTCTTTTTTACTACTTTTTGAAGTATCTGTTACTTTCTTTGCCAATTTTACCACAAGATTTCTTTCTTTTTAAAAATATTATTATTTTATGGTATTATAATACATGGTATAAATGACTTGGATTAATTTTAAATTAATAACAATTTTTACGTAGTTTTTAATACAAGCATATAGAGTAAAACTGTAAGGGTGGAGATAGAATGATGAAGCCTCAAATCATGAAACAATTACCTCTGAAGAGTAAGAAAGAAGAAACTAAAGGGGAAGAAGGCAATGGCTTCCTTTGCTATTCAATATCTAGCTTTTCTTCCTGAATAGATACTAAGATTCATTCTTTTATTGTAACTCTTAGAAGCTTTGAGGATAGCAGCAGAGGGTTTTTAAAAGATCTGTTTTGCAAGCTTTCAATTTGTACTGGATGGAAGTTTAAATATGCAGTGGATGGATGGTCTCACTAATAAGGAAACAAACGCTGCTGTGTGCTTAAATGTTTTACTGTGTTTTCAATTTTAAAGTAGTCATTTATTTTTGCTTTATTTTTTTTCACTACACAGTCAACGTGAATTTCTATACAGGAACTCAGAAACTCATCAGGTCTTCCGCTTCAGAGGAAATCTGTTTGGTAAAAGATTCATAACTTTGGGAAATGTAGCAGGGCCCATCATTTTTTCCTTCAAATTGTAGAATAAATTTCTGTTGTCCTGAAGAGTCAAATAGAGTAGTGAGTCATGTTCAGATTACTAGAAAAACGATAATTTGTCTTTTCATAACCTTTCCTAATAAACCAGCATGTAAGAAATGATCTTGAATTATTTAAAAGGTCAGGCAGAGACAAAAATATTTAGAAAATAGTCATAATAAAAGGGTGAGTATCAATTTCACTAGTATCACCTTGACATGTTTCACTTCAGATAGTTTTTAAAAAATATTTATTTACTTATTCCTTTGTGTTGCCCTTGTTGTTTTATTGTTGTGGTTATTATTGTTGTTGTTATGGATGTCATCATTGTTGGACAGGACAGAGAGAAATGGAGAGAGGAGGGGAAGACACAGAGGGGGAGAGAAAGACAGACACCTGCAGACCTGCTTCACCGCTTGTGAAGCGACTCCCCTGAAGGTTTGGAGCCTGGATCTCGAACTGGAATCCTTACACCAGTCCTTGGGCACTTAACCCTCTGTGTGACTGCCCAGCCCCCAATCATTATTAAATCAATAGTAAAAATAAAAGTGTGAGTCTCATGTAGAGAATGCAGTTTCCTCTTCTCCATTACTCCTCCCTCTCTAGAGTCCTTTGCTTTGGTGCAATACACCATGTCCAGTCCATGTTTCACTTTGTGCTCTCCCTCCCCATCCCACTTTATTAAGACCAGCTAACAAGTGAGATCATTTGCTATTTCATACCTCTCTTTTTGGCTTATCTCAGTTGACATGATGTCCTCAAGTTTCATCCAAGAGGATGCAAAGGAGACAATTTTACCATTTTTTAAAAATTCTTTTAAAAAATTTTTTAGAATATTTATTTTCTGTTTTGTTGCTCTTGTTTTAGTTATTATTGTTGTTATTGATGTTGCTGTTGTTAGACGAGACAGAGAGAAATGGAGAGAGGAGGGGAAGAGAAAGACAGACACCTGCAGACTTGCTTCACCACCTGTGAAGCAACTCCCCTGCAGGTGTGGGGAGCCGGGGCGCTCGAACCCGGATCCTTAATGCCAGTCCTTGCACTTTGCACTACGTGCACCTGACCCGCTGCGCTACCTCTGGACTCCCAATTTTACCATTTTTAACAGATGAGTAGTATTCCATTGTGTATTTATACCACTTTCTTTTTCTTTTTTTTTTTTTTTTTTTAGCTGCTCATCTGATTTTGGACATCCTGGTTGCTTCCAGGTTCAGGCGATTACAAATTTGCTGCTATGAAAGGAGGTATACACAGATCTCTCTTGACAGGTGTGTCTGTGTCCTTTGTTTAAATCCCCAGGAGAACTGCTGGACTGTAGGGTAGTTCCATTCCTGGTGTCCCCAATGGAGAAGGCTGAGTATCAGTTGATCTCACTCACAGGTGAAATTTATGAACAAGGACAGAAAGGGTTTAGTGTATTGGATCAAAGCAAAGGATTCTGGGGAGTAGAGAGGGGGAGCTGAGAGGACTTGTAGCATCCTGATGCATGATGATAGATAAAGACCTAAATTGGGGGTAAGAATATTTTGCAGAGGGCTGGGGAGACAGCACAATGGTCCTGCAGAAGAGTTACATGCCTCAAGCTCTGAGGTCCCAGGTTCAATCCCCAGCACCACCATAAGTCAGAGCTCAGCAGTGCTCCAGTGCTCTGGTCTGTTTATGTACCTCACTCATAAGAATCAACAAATAATTTTTGTAAAAAGAATGTTTTCCAAACACTTATCACCAGAAGATGAGAGATGGAATCCATGTGTCAACAACTATGTTGTAATCCATTAATCCCCCAATTAAAAATGTGGGAGAAAAAGTTTGTTGACTATTGGTTACAATCATCGTGCCATTTGATCATTTTCTCATTTTAAAACAAGGATAACAGCATCGCCTCATGAAACTTCTACAAGTATTTACTTAGATATAAAATCAAAACACCTGGCCATTGTTGTCCAACTGTATGCATCTTCTGAGAAATGTCAAAATTTAGATCCTGTATTTTTTTTAACCAAGTAACTTGTATTTTGTCAGTTAGGAGATAATTTCTTTATATTCTTCAGATACTAGCCCTTGATCAGACACATTATGTAGAAATATATCCTATTCAGTAGGGTGAATTTTCATTTCGAAAATAGATTTTTCTTTCTTCTTGTGTATAAGTTTTCTAGTTTGCTGTAGACTCATCTGTTTATTTTTTGCTTCCCCTCCCTGACCCTATTAGAATCTTATCTGTAAACATATAAAACATATAACTACAGTAAATATCAAAGCATACTATTGCTTGTCTTCTATGTATTTGCTGTTCTGTGTTTTAAATCTTTCTCTTCATTTTTGGTCATTGCTGTGGTTTCCCAGTGTAGGCTGCTTTTTTTTTTTTTTTTTTTTAAGAGAGAGAATGAAGGAAAGACAGAAAGACACTACCAGGGAACCAGGTTTGAACCTGGGTTGGTTACCTGCAAGCAAAACAGGCTTACAATCAAGGTGAGCTTCCTTGCTGGCCCTGAGTTAGAAAAATGAAAATTTGGTAATCACTATATATATATATATATATATGTATATATATATATATATATACATATATATATATATAATTTACTTATTTTCCTTTTTGTTAACCCTTGTTTTAGTTATTATTGCTATTGATGTCATCATTGTTGGCTAGGATAGAAAGAAATGGAGAGAAGAAGGGGAGAGAAAGATATGCACCTACAAATCTGCTTCTCTGCTTGTGAAGCGACTCCTCTGCAGATGGGGAACCAGGGGACTCGAACCGGGATCCTTACACCGGTCCTTGTGCTTTGCTCCATGTGTGCTTAACCCGCTGTGCTACCACCTGACTCCCAATCACTAATTTTCAATGTGTCAGCCATTGTTAGTTGCAGGTGATAATTTGGTAAGTAAATCAGATTTGATCTCTCTGCTAATACACGTTATATATTTACATTTTTACTTTTGCAGACTTACTTGCATTTGTCTTATATACATGTGATTTAATCTTGATGTTACCCTAGTCTTGTCTAAATCTGAGATCTAATATCTAGCTGTTGCCATGATATTCCAAAATAATTGGGCCATTAATTCAACTATCACGGCTATAAGTAAAATCCAAAGAAAAAGAGCAGCAGGGGTGTCGAGTGTTGGCGCACATAGTACAAAGAGCAAGGACCAACACACAGATAGATCCTGGTTGCCTGAGACTCTGGTTCCCCACCTGAAGGGGGCGGGTCGCTTCATAAGTGTTGAAGCTGATCTGCAGGTGTCTTTCTCCGTTTCAATCTCCTCCCCCACCTCTCCCAATTTCTCTCTGTCCTATCCAATAAAAATGAAATGTGGCCACCAGGAGCAGTGGATTTTTAGTGCAGGCACAGAGCCCCAGTGAAAAAACCCTGGAAGGAAAAGAGAGAGAGAGAAAAGAAAAGAAGAGCAGTAACAATAAAACTGGTATCAGACAATTGCAATCTTGTCCCTGCTTAGAAATTCAATTTGTTGGGAGTCGGGAGGTCATGCAGCAGGTTAAGAGCAGGTGGCGCAAAGGCAAGGACCAGCTTAAGGATCCCGGTTCAAGGTTCAAGCCCCCACTTCCCACCTGCAGGGGAGTCGCTTCACAGGCGGTGAAGCAGGTCTGCAGGCATCTCTCTTTCTCTCGCCTTCTCTGTCTTTCCCTCCTCTATTTCTGTCTGTCTTACCCAACAACGACGACAACAATTATAACTACAACAATAAAACAACTAGGGCAACAAAAGGGAATAAATAAATATTTAAAAAAAGAAATTCAATTTGTTATATATCCTGGGTTAAACAAACGTAGAATCAAAAATTTAAGTACTTGCTCCAAGAACAATAAATAACCTTGACTTCCAACAATCAATATAGTCTCATGACTTAAATGTAAATAGATACTTGGACACAATTTCTCTCACTTTTCCGAAGCATAAGCAAGGTCCTTTCCCTGGGTGAGCTGCTCCCTTTGCTACACTCCTGGTCAGTTCTCACAGTTTTCAACTTGTCCCTATCACTTTGAAACACAAGACATTTATTTCATTTTGCTGAAAACCTAGTCAAACTGGCTAACGATGATGACAATGAATGTCTAAAGAAGAACCTGAGCTAGCCATGGCTACTCACTCCATTCTGGAATATTTTTCAGTGTCCTTACTCTTCAATTCATATTTCTAGGCCTTTCATTATATGATACCATATCATCAAATCCATTAATCTGTCAAGTCATCAAGCTTTGGAAAAAAAAAGACTCTTCCATACATTTATTGTGTTATCATGTAACTTTAAATATAAATTTTCTGGCTTCACTTCTTCTTCTAGCATTTGCCCTGGCTTCACTGAGGAAGCAGAGATGCAGAAAAAAAAAAGCCTTTACTATTTTTTTTTACAAAGTATTCTTATTTTATTATGAGGGTATTCAGATGGATTTAGATATATATAATGCTGTTTTATTTTAACAGGTAATGACCAGTGTTTTAATGATCTCCACGGGTAAGTGCAACAGAAATAGTTTGCTTTCAATAATGAGAATAACCTAGCATTTACTCACAACTTGCTTCCTGTGGATCTAAATAAACATTAAATTTTGTTTCCTGCACGATACAGTCCTGGAGCTTATTTAAGATATATGCAATTTCTGTAGCAAACCTCTTACAGGTAAGTGTTAAAAAGTGTACATTTTCTGTAACTTGTGCTGGATACTACAGCACAATTTTCATAGACTTGTTTACTGACTTGTTTAATGACTAAGTTTATCATTTGATTAATTTAAGAAAATTATCTTTATTTATTGATTGGATAGAGACAGCCAGAAATCTAGAGGGAGGAAAGGGAGAGAGGGAGACAGAAAGACACCTGCAGCCCTGCTTCACCACTCACAAATCTTTCCCCCTGCAGGTGGAAACCGGGGGCTCGAACTCAGGTCCTTGTGCAGTGTAATATGAGCATTCAACCAGGTGTGCCACCACCCGGCCCCCTCGTTTGCTTAATTTTTAAAATTACATTTATAGAACCAGCAA
Source organism: Erinaceus europaeus (assembly GCF_950295315.1). NCBI lineage: Eukaryota > Metazoa > Chordata > Mammalia > Eulipotyphla > Erinaceidae > Erinaceus > Erinaceus europaeus. Next base: position 88,745,245 of record NC_080174.1, on the reverse strand, counting down.
ACAAAGCTTACTTTGCTTTGCCATGTACACAGCCCAGGTTCAAGCCCAGCCCCCACTGCACTGAAGGAAGCTTTGTTATACTGTGTTCTCCCCCATCCCTTTGTCTCTCTTTCTCTGGAATACATTTGTCATTTTATTAATAAGAATCTTGTTAACACATCATTGATGATTAAGTTCTGTCCTGCAACCAGTCCCAGGGGATCTAAAATCCTTGTTATAAGGGTGTGGTAAGGGTGTGTAGAGAGCTGAAGTGTTCACAAATGCTTGCTGCAGGGCCAGTGGGCTTTCTCAACTCCGTGTACACAGTTATAGGAGAATGAACACTTTAATCCTGACATCTGAAATGATTTTACTAACACAGCCATTTCACTAACTCACACAACACTGAATTTCATGCAAGTGAGTTCTTTGCATCCCAGTGTTCACATTTCTTGCTTCGTTAATGTATGTCTATGCTTTTATATAAATTTGAATATAAATATCTGTTCCTTCTTTCCTCTTATTCCAAGAATGTGTTCAGCTTAAAATAAATCCAACTAAGGTGGTATAATTAAAGCTTTATATTTCTTCGTGTCATAAAAAATTTAAAAGAAAATGTCATCGATTGACTGCCTTACCAAATTCAACTCTATGCTTTTTGTTGTTATTTTTACCTTTCACTCAAGAGGGCTACTGCAGATTTCTTTTCATATGACTGAAAGGGAGAAGGGTAAGTTTTGGGAACTTCTGATTCTTCTATTAGGAAAGCAAAATCATTTCAAGAACATCCCTCTCTGCCCCCCCCCCCCCATCCCTCTCTGCTAATGTTTCACTCATTAGAACTGTTGTTACAAGGATAAAGATAACCTTAGCTGCAAGGGAGGCAAGGAGAATAAAAAAAAATAATACTGTTTTTAGACTGTGTTGATGCAAGTGGCAAAGGAGAAAGAAGCATTAGCATTTGCTACCAGTATTTATAAAATTTATCAATGTGATTATGAGAGGTTAGATTAAATGATCTTAAACTGCAAAGAGTAAGCACATGGATTTATACCTCTTTATCTGTATACTTAACAATACTATTTATGCCACATAATTGACTAAAAGTGGAACACTTATAGTAAATTACTGCCAGAACTTTGCAAAGACATAAATGCAGTATATTTAATATTATGACAGTGCTTATATATCAGATCAAATCGATGGGGTTTGCAGTCAACAATATTTATACACCTTTCCCATATTTGGGAGCTACTCTCTTCCCTGATCCAGCTTTCTGGTCCTTTTTCCAGCCATGACAGCATCTCCCCAGACAATAACTTGGATCCACCTGCATATCAGATTTCAGGCTGGGAGGGGTGGTAGTGTCATGGGCTCTTTGGCATATAACTAAAATAGAACTACTATCTACAAAATGGAGACCCCTCCCAACTATTCATCTGCACTAATCCAGTCTTTAGGTTCATGATTAGTCAACTATTTGTTTGTCTTTATATGTTAACTCTTTTTTCAGCCACCATGTTCCAGATGCTACCATGATGCCAACCGGACATCCCTAGGCAGACAACTCCACTAATGTGTCCTGGAGCTCTGCTTCCCAGAGCCCTGCTTCATTAGGGAAAGAGAGAGACAGGCTGGAAGTATGGAAGGACCTGTCAACACCCATGTTCAGTGGGGAAGCAATTATAGAAGCCAGACTTTCCACTTTCTGCACCCCATAATGACCCTGGGTCTATACTCCCAGAGGAATAAAGATAGGGAAGCTATCAGGGGAGGGGATGGTGGGAATTGTATGAAGTTGTACCCCTCGTATCCTAAGGTTTTTGTCAGTGTTTCCCTTTTTTTAAAAAAAAAATTATTTATTCCATTTTTGCTGCCCTTGTTGTTTTTATTGTTGTAGTTACTATTGTTGTTGTTATTGATGTTGTCGTTGTTGAATAGGACAGAGAGAAATGGAGAAAGGAGGGATAGAGAGGGGGAGAGAAGATAGACACCTTCAGACCTGCTTCACCGCCTGTGAAGCGACTCCCCTGCAGGTGGGGATACAGGGGCTTGAACCGTGAACCTTATGCTGGTCCTACTGCCCAACTCCCTATAGTGTTTCCTTTTTATAAATAAAAATTTAAAAAAGAGACAGCAAAAAACCCTTTTTTATTGTTATTTTTAAATTTTTTACTATTTATTTATTTGAGACAAAGACATCTAGAGAGGGAAGAGTGAAATAGAGAGAGAATCGAGAAATAGATTAGAAATAGAAATAGAGAGGGAAATAGAGAAAGACACTCTTAGCCTTTCTTCACCAATCTTGAAACTTCCTCCCTGTAGGCAGTGCCAGGGAATTGAACCCGGGGACTTATGCCTTGTACTATGTGCATTCAGCTGGGTGTGCCACTGCCTAGATCCTCTTTCATATTTTTATTTGGTGGCCTCCGGAGTGATCCCAGGTCTTTATATATACACAATACCACTGAACAGCTTCCTTAAGCCACTTTTTTCTATTCTTTATTGTACCTATTATTTTTGTTTGTTTTTATATTTAATTTATTCTAGTGAAAGAGATACAACAGAGAGAAAAGAACACCACTCAGCTTGGGCTTGTGGTAGTGCTGGGTCAAGAGCCTCAGGCATTAACGTCTTTTGCACAACCATTACGAATCTGCCCAGTTCTGTTTTTTATCTTTTTAAAGTTTTTTTTTTTTTTAGAGATTGAGAGTAGAAAGGAGAAATACCTCAGCACCACTCCACCATCCACGAAATTCCCTTAGTACCATCTATAGTCCTTCTGTGTGATGTCAAGACTTTAGAAACAGCAGAGTAAGCTACCTTTGGATCCCTGAGAAATAATTCAAATAATACATGTCTAACCTTCATATTCTTGGCAAATTGCTTCTAGCTACTCAAGTAATTAGAGTTCCCTGTTATTAGGAATTCTACTCATTGTCACAGTAAGTAGATTAGCTGCATTTTACAAATGAGATAGATCACACAAGCTGTTTCCTTTCTGTATCCCTTAAGTCACACAGAACTTTAATAGGAGAACCAAGATAAGTAATCAGTGCCAGGAAAGGGAACATGAATGAAGACAATGAAAGTTGCTGGAGGGCAATTTAAATTGCTCCAGTTCCTTCCTGCACAAAAGAGCACAGCCCAAATTGGTGTTTGGTCAGTGCTATCAACATGCCACAGAGTCAGGAACAAATGAGGCCTTTATCTGTTTCCAACACTGATAGGTAAAAATGAACATATCCCCCAAATGATTTGCATTTACTTTTAGTGGTCCAGAAAAGACAGATACACACTTCTCACATACTCCAGGGTTGTATTCTAATTGTACTTAATATTGTTTGAAACATGTTGACAACAGAATTGACTTTTGGAAATTGTTTGGTATAATGAACAGTTTATTATCATGTCCCTTGGGGTCTTTCTATATAATAAAATTCGGTGAGAAGAGGACCTGTCTCTGTCTCACTCACTTTATCTGGGGTCCCTCTCATGGGTCACTTCAAGCAGGGAAGTCAGGAACAAACGCTCTGGATAAGGAGGCTGACAGCAACATTCTCCTTTTGAGAGTTTGTGTGGAGGCTATATCCATCTTCATTCATTTGGATTAAAAAGTGAATCTCAGTTTATCAAGGACAGAGCTATTAGATGCAAGTAGATGCATGTTTTCCAATTACTGAGTTTTCTTTTTACTATTTTTAATTTTTTTGTATTTATTTATTTATTCCCTTTTTTTGCCCTTGTTGTTTTATTGTTGTAGTTATTATTGTTGTTACTGATGTCATTGTTATTGGATAGGACAGAGAGAAATGGAGAGAGGAGGGGGAAGACAGAGAAGGAGAGAGAAAGATAGACACCTGCAGACCTGCTTTACCGCCTGTGAAGTGACTCCCCTGCAGGTGGGGAGACGGGGGCTTGAACCAAGATCCTTCCGCCGGCCCTTCCGTTTTGTGCCACATGTGCTTAACCTGCTGCGCTACCTAATTACTGCTGTGCTACCCTAATTACTGAGTTTTTATGAGTTGGTAATCATTGTGTCTTCACAATCATGTATAAGATGAGTGTTCTTATATTTTTCTCATTAGTCTATTTCCAGACTTTTAATAAAAATTCATCATTGTTTTCTATTATCTCCTTTCCTTGGCTAGATATTTTCTTGTCATGTATCCTGCAAGTCTTATATACCGTAACTAGAAGACACAGTTCCAGAGTGTTAGAATATTGTCCAGAGATATGATGGGCCTAGACCTCTAACAGATCCCTCTCCATCAAGACTGGTCATTTCCATCAGGAACAACACCATAAACCATCTTGTGGGCCTCTTCAGGACCTTGCCCTCAATGTAGTAGAACAACAATGGTAGAAACTGCTCCACTCTTTGAAGGGAGGTTGGTTTAACATACTCTGCCACTTGAGGAAGACTGGTTCTGAAATGAGAGCAGCCTAGGGTATTCCTAGACGTGACCATGGAATCTGAGCTCAAACTGACAGGGATGCAGAGGTTACACAGGGTCCTGTGCTGAATATGAACAGAGGGGATAGGGAAGCTTCCAATGGAGGATATGGGCCATGGAACTCTGGTGGTGGAAACCCTGCTATCTTTCAATCTTGTTAATCATTACTAAATCACCAATAAAAAATTAATCATAAGTCAAATCTAGATGTTGGGATTTTAATTTTTATAAAAAGATGTATCAGGGCTGGGTGGTGGCATACCTAGTTGAGTGCACATGTTACAATGCACAAGGATCTGAGTTCAAGAGTCCGGTCCCCACCTTTGGGGGAAAAAAAACTTTGCAAGTGATGGAGTAGAGCTGCCAAGTGTCTTTTTCACACTGACTAAAAACAGGACTTCTAAGTAGATAGATTCAAATAAAATCCACTAGCTATCCAGCTGGAAAACTTCATAAAATGGAAATTTATATTAACAAAATATGTTTGGGACTATTATCATTGTTTATTACTGGGGGGGCTGTACAGTTAAATTTCCCTCTTTACAGTTTTTTTTTTCTGAGTCTCCACTTCTTTTCTCTGTCTCTCTCCCTCTGCTTCTGTCTCTCTCATATGTACATGTCATATAGATTCATAAATTCATCTTACATTTTGATAAAATATAGATTATTGATTTAGGACCAGCATATATATGGCATAGGTCTAACATCAACTATAGATCTGACAAAGAAACATTTTTAAATAAGATCAGAATAACATAAAAAATAACATTTCATTATTTCCACTTATATAAAGTGGGTTATAAATTAATAATCAGCAAATAAAATAGTATATTATCTAGCTAACTGTACAGTTCTAAGAACTTTAATAGAGTCAAGACTGAATCAATGTTGAATTATAAAGTTTGGTTTCTTCCACACTCCTTTTTGTTTGTACAGACTAACCTTTTCCTATAATTACCAAAAAGCCTTGTATTTTTATGATATCCCTACTAATACTCATATGTCCTATTACTGAAGTTTTCCTATGGAGAAATATTAACTTTATAAATACCACATTGTATTAATTTTATAAATACCACATATTATCATATGAACATGTTTAATTCAATTTTATCATTTTTTCTCTATATGCAGTTAAAGGTATAACACACATTTAGAGAAATATCAATTATTCAAAGAAACTTAGGTAAAATATTTGGTAAACTAACTGATTTCTGAAAATAGTGTTCTGTCTTATCCCTTTATATTTTTCTGTGCCACCAGCCAGAGTATTAGGATATTATATAGACGTAAAAGTATTTACTAAATTTGCTGAAGAAACTGAAAATAAACTATATTTATAGAATCATGATAACAAGGTGACCAGTCTAAATTTTTAAAATCAAACTAAATTAAGGTATTGTGGATTATAACCTAGTAGAGGGAAATTCTGCTCTCTAATTTTCTGAATGTTTCCAGTCAGCAAAAGGGAAGACACAGTGGAGATTTGGAAGTGAATTGACCTCAATGTTTACCAAACACAGCAAAAAGTGCGAAAAGGTCAAATCATTTAATGAGTATTATTATTATCTTTACTCATTTATTAGGAACATCCAGAAACCGAAAGAGAATTAGATGATAGAGATGGGCACTTGCAGCACTGATTCACCACTCACAAAGGTTTCCCCTGCTGGTGGCGACTGGGGTCTTGAACTTGGGTCCTTGCACATTGTAACATGTGCGCTCAGCTAGATGCATCACCACCTGACTCCTCAAATCATTTAGTGCACAATAGTCTGCAGTGAGTCAGCATATGCAGCAAGCAATAGAAAGACCTAAAAAGACACCATAAAGTTCATAATGAAATAGTGTCCACTTAGACTTAGATACCCTCACCTACTTCCTATTACACTTCCCTCACTCACTCCAAAGCTAGCCTCATCAAAGTAAAGACTGCAAAAGCTGAATAAGGGCAAGAGACTGGCATACTTTAATGACTCTTTAGTCACTGTCAGGCCACTCCATCAGCTGGGGCCCTATTCAGGGAGTCCTGAGATTCCCACACAGACATGATGGGCCTAGACCTCAAATAAATCCTTCTCTCCATTGTTATTGGTCATCTCTGTCAGGAACAACACAATAGACCCCTTTGTGGGTCCCCATGGGACTTTCCCTCAACATGGATCAACAATGGTAGAGAATGTTCCATCCTCAGAAGGGAGGCTGGACAACATACTCTATGCTCCACCTGAGGAAGATGGGTCCTAAAATTGGGGCAGCTTGGAATGTTCCTACTCATGACCACAGAATGTGATCTCAGCTCTATGGGAATGCAAAGGTTACATAGGCTCCTAAGCTGAATATGGGACCCAGATCAGATCAAATTGGTGGGGTTTACAGTCAACACTATTTATACACCTTTCCTATATTAGGGAGCTACTCTCTTCCCTGATCAAGCTTTCTGGTCCTTTTCCAGCCATGTAACTGCATCATATCAAGTAATAACAACCATTTTTACTCCATTGAAAGATGGTCTGCACCACAATACAAGTTGATTTTAGATTTGTAAAGTGAAAAATATCAAGTGGGGAATTCTAAAACATCTGTCATCTACAGCTGAAGGTTACTTACTACTTGTGTGCCATCTATTGGCTTGAAAGAAACACCTTCAGAACAATGAGGAGAATGTGTTCAAAACCGCTACAGGGAATGGATTCCAACAGTGATGATGGTGATTCCACTGACTTATATGTGAAGGAGTTTGAAAGTTTTCCTTTAGGAGTCTGACCTTCCAGCAAAAAGAAAACCAACATGAAACAAACAAAAACACTGCAAGAAGAAGAATCAATGCCTACTATTTTTTAAACAGGTTTGATACTGAATATAGTTCAGGTGAGCATAATATACTGACAACATCTTTAATGTTCTTTGGACAACACCTGTCCAAAAGAGTTTAAATAACTGTTTTATTGTTTTTTAGCTTTGTAGAATCCTTGGATGACTTTGAAATAAGTTTGTCATAGGAATTTTTGAACTGGAAAAGTGGATCTCCTTCAGAAACATATACATGCCTTGAAACATAGATCAAAATGCTTGTCAACAGAACAAGGAGAAATCAACCTATAGCCTACACTGGTTCACTTGGAAAGAGCTATTAACACAAAGTAATTTATTCTGAGCCCAAGTCTGATCAAGCTCAAGAGATCCTTGAGGATATTTAGACATTACTGAAAAAAAGGGGGGGGGGAATGGAAGGAAGGGTTAACAGAAAGAAAAAATGAAAGTACATATCAAGGCATAATAGGAACAAAAATGAAAAAAAGTTTTCTAAACCTATTAGAATCTCTCAGTCCTAGTGGTTTAGAATGTTATTTTTTGCCACTCTTTGTTTTTTTGACAATAAATGAGATGTATGTGTTTATTGCTTCATTTTAAAGTTTTTTTTAACTATAGCCTGTATATTTCCATTAATGTAAAATCCCAAACAAGTTCAATTTATGATATTAAGGTCTAGTGATTACCTGTAAGGAGGAGGGGTAGTAACATCTGGAAGATGAATGTACTTTAAAAGAGACAGACAATAGTAGGAGGTATGAAATAAATATTAATGTATAAAGGCCAGAGGGCCATAATGATTACTTTTCTTTGTCTTTCTAATCCTCGAATGTGCATGTAAAAACTCACCAATAAACCAGAAAGGAACCAGGTCACGAGTGTTTCATATCTTAAAGAGCACTAAAATCTGCCAAAGAATTGACTGAGAATTTAAAAACCAACCCAAACTCTTATCAGTGCCCAGCCTGAAAGGCTTCATTTGCAGAGAGAAGGAACAACAAGGCTTGAACTTAGTAAGGTGTGTGTGTGTGTGTGTGTGTGTGTGTGTGTGTGTGTGTGTGTGTGTGTGTGTGTGTGTGTGTGTGTGGTGGGGGGCAGGGTGAGTTTCTTGAAATCTCTCGTCTTAAAGCAATAAAAAAAATACAAATCTGAACTGACATCAATCAAATACAATCGTGCTTTTGCTGATAGATGCTTCTGAAATGGAGTTCAAGCCTCCCCTTCATACCAGCATTTCTTATAGAACCTGCAAGAAGTAACTGAGTGAGGCAAATTGTCTTTAATACTATAGATCTTCAAAGAGATTCTTGAACTCAATATTTAATCTTGAATCTTCAATAAACTTAGACCTAGATTCTTCCTTTCTTTCTCTTTCTTTCCTCCTCCTTTATCTTCTCCTTCCTCCTCCTCCTTCTCCTCCTCCTTCCTCCTCTCCCTCCCCCTCCCCTCCTTCTCCTTCTCCTTTCTCCTCCCCCTCCCCTCCTCCTCCTCCTTCATTTTTTATTTGCTTCCAGTGGTTCATTGGGGCTACATTCCTGTATTATTACATCATTCCTGGCAGATTATTTTTTTAAGAGGTGAAAGAAGATGGAAGACAGAGGAGAGAAATACAGAGAGAGGAGAGACACTCCATCTTTGCTTTAGTGCTAATGAAGCCTTCCTTTTGCACCAAGCTCCCATGTACTGCTGAGGACTCAAACCAGGGTCCTCAGACATGGTAAAATGTGCACTTTCCTTTGTGACCTATTTCCTCCCTTAATTTTATTTTGAAGATAAATAGCTGACATTAAGCATTACTGTGGTACAAAGTTTTATACAATAAAATTTAGTTATAATAAAAACTGTTATACATTACTTGAATAAAATGATCACTACATCAACAAGAGCCTGTTCAATTCAGAATATTTGAGGACTACTTATGCATATGCTTTAAAGTCACCATTGCTTATACCTTTAAAAATAGAATTCAAGGAGCTGAGCAGTAGCCCACTCTACAGAGTCCACATTACCATGCTCAAGGAATCAGGTTCAAGCCCCTGGTCCCCAACTGCAGTGGGGAAGTTTCATGAGAAGTGAGACAGTGTTTCAGGTCTCTCTTTCTCTCTCCCTCTGTGTCTCCCTTTCCCCTCAACTTCTCTCTATCTGATCAAATAAAGAAAAGGGGAAAAAATGGTCACCAGGAGCAGTGGATTTTTTCATATAGACACCCATCTCCATTAACACCCTGGTGATGGTGATAATACACAATGAATAAAAACAGACTTCTGTGCAAGTTAAAATTGTAAATTTAACTTTGATTTAAAAATAAAATTTAGAGAATACCATCGCCACTCTTTTAACTAATATTGAAATCATTCCCTACATCTAGTACACTTGTTTGCAGTCTAAAGTCTAGTCAAACTATACTTTCATTCCATAAATAACCAATATGGGGCCAGGTGGGGGACCTGCAGAATCATGTGTGAACCCTGTAATGACATCGTAGCACTAAGACACCAGAAGAAATTCTCCGCTTGGGGAACAGTACTACGATAATGTCTCTACTTCTCTGTTTCACTGTCTTTGAAATAAAGTGAAAAGTCACACATGCATGTGTGAGACCCCAGCATTGCTAGAATAAATAGGAAAGGAAATAGATAAATAAGCAATAGCACTGTCTTCCTACTGTTTTCTTTTTTTTAAAAAAAAAACATATTTTCTCCTCATCTTGGTTATTTGAAACACTTGGCATATTTTCTTAATTCACATAAAATATTTATGCTCCTATTCAGATATTACCCTTGAGTCTCTGACCTATTACTTGGCTATATTTAATCTGAACTAAAGTCATGCAGCACTTTTCTGTGTAGCTCAATTATAAATATTTTTTTTCCTAATAGGAGTTAAGTGTAAGAAAACACTTTGTTTTATAAATGTTGGTACCATGATTCATGGGAGATGGTGGTGGGCAGACAGATCCATCTTTATGGGCACCAAGACAGATGGTAACTGAAACATAGTTATAATCAGATCTGAGCATAAGAGCAATTAAATCCAGAACAAAGGCAGCAAAAGAAAAAAAGGCAGAGAATAGCACCCAAGATGAAACCTGCAATGTATAGGTTTTTGAAGAAGCTAAGATACAGTCGGAGGGAACAAAGGAACTCTGCTTTGCCCCATTACCAGGCCACATGCATTTGCTACCTCAAATAGAATGAAAACTAAAAATGTTATTTTCTTCTTGCAGGAGGCAAGTTGTCAATATATTCATTGGATTCAATATATTTAGGAGAATAACCCAGCTCTGTTTGGGGCAATCTTTCTCTTTTAAGATGAACAGATTCTTAACCTACTTAGCAGGCTTCTTCAATAACCCAGTAGCAGACCACACATCAAAATTTGTTATGTCTGATGTCTTTTCCACCTTGTTTATGTAATATGTTTACTACTTTATTTTACAAAATTGACATTTATACAATTATTTTTTAAAGATATATTTACAGTATGAGAGGGAGGAAAAGAGATAATAAACCAGTGTATCACTCTGGAGGTCAAATTCATACAAGGTAGCTATTTTCTAGGCCATTAGTTTGTTATTTATTTATTTACTTATTTATTTATTTTGCCAGACACTGCTCAGCTCTAGCTCATGGTGGTACAGGAGATTGAACCTGGGACCTGGGAGCCCCAGTCATGAGGGTTGGTTTTGCATAACCATTATGCTCTCTACCCCACCCGTATTATTATTCTTATTTTACAAATCCTAACACCCCAGGAGTTTCTTAGAATCACCCTAATACACTCAACTATCTATCCTTCAAAGTTATAAAACCCAGGCAATTTTTAAAAATTGTTCTGGTATATTTAGAGAAGTTCACAAAACAATTATATCCAACGTGATTAAACAATAAACAGTCACACTAAAGGTAGCATAATCTTTCATCAAAGTCTCTCCTACCATGGATTTTGTTCTGTTGAAGTCCTATTCTCTGACTGCTTTAATTCAATGAAACCGATCACTAAAGCAGGCTAAGTTGTTTAATGAATCAATGCTGTTTTTTTTTAAAATATTTATTTATTTATTCCCTTTTGTTCCCTTATTTTTTGTTGTTGTTGTTATTTCTGTTGTTGTAGCTATTATTGTTGTTGTTGCTGGATAGGACAGAGAGAAATGGAGAGAGGAGGGGAGGGCAGAGAGGGGGAGAGAAAGACAGACACCTGCAGACCTGCTTCACCACCGCCTGTGAAGTATCTCTTTATTCATGCAGGACGCAGCACAATCTATACCAAGCTAAGCTAAACTAACTACAAATAATCTTGTTCTTATAAATATACTAGCCCAGTAGGGTGGGAACAGGATGCGACGCAGAGAGGGTGGAGAGAAAAGTGACTGGTGAAAATCAGGGTATGACAAGGAGAGGGGGCAGCGCAAAAACATATCATGAACCAGTGGGGATTGAACCAATGCCCTGGAGGGAGGGTGGTGCTTGTTAACAGTGGTTATGTAAATAGAATGAAGTGGTTATGTAAATAGAATACAGTGGTTATGTAAATAGAATACAGTGGTTATGTAAATAGAATACAGTGTTAAGCAGGGGGTATTAAACCAATGAAACAGAAGGGGTCTCATGTATACCAACAATTTATTCCCTTTTGTTGCCTTAGTTTTTTGTTGTTGTTGTTGCTGCTGTTGTTGTAGTTATTATTGTTGTTGTTGTTGGATAGGACAGAGAGAAATGGAGAGAGGAGGGGAGGACAGAGAGGGGGAGAGAAAGACAGACACCTGCAGACCTGCTTCACCACCGCCTGTGAAGTGACTCCCCTGTAGGTGGGGAGCTTAGGGCTTGAACCTTATGCCCGTCCTTGCGCTTTGTGTTACATGTGTGCTTAGCCCGCTGTGCTACTGCCTAACTCCCAATGAATCAATGTTTTTGTGGCTTCACATAGCATTTCGAATTTTAAGAGAAAATGTCTATTGCCCATCTGCCTCTCACCAACCGAGAGGATTGTTTGCATATATATATATATATATTTAAGTAGTAAATTCTTTGAGTCAATACAGAATACACATTATAGTTTATCAATATTTAGTTAAGATAAAGAATGATATTGTTTTGAAAATGAAAACTGCTGTACCAGCTTTGTGGGGCAGAATCAAATTTGGAATATTTAGTCACATACAGTAAAGTCAACAAACTAAAATTTTTGAGAAGTTTCTGATTTTAGGCTTTAAGTTTAAAAGTTCACATATAAAAAGCTCAAGAAAGGACAATATAGAAGGACTGGGGAGAAAACTCAATGTGTAGGGCACAGAATTTGCACTCCTGAGGCCCCAGAAGCCCCAGGTTCATTCCCAGGGACCACCATAAGACAAAACTGAGTAGTGATCTGTTCTCTATCTCATAATAACAAGTAGAACACATATTATGAAAAGAGAACAGCCCAGAGGTCATAAGTTGCCTGAGAATGAGGGCAGAATGTATCATCTATTTCTCTAAGAACAACGCAAAGAAAAAAAAAAAAAACGGAAAGAAAAATAAGCTTAAATATTTAAGAGTTTTCACAAGGCTAAAAAAATCCAATAAAATTTATATAAAATGAATTTTTACATTACTCACATATTTTCTAGTCAAAACATCTTTGAAAAATAGAATCATTTTGAGGTTATAAGCAGTGTCAAATTGCTAAGTATATTGAAATATAAAGTCACAGCAAAGTAACTTCTTGAATTGTCATCTACCTGCTGATACTCCCAAGAACATGCAGTAAGCCTAAGTTTAAAATTAAATTCATAAATATAAAGACTTAAAGAGATGTTACATAAAAAGAGAAGTATTTTCAAACTGTAAGACATCAGACATCTAGCTCCTAACATCTAAAAGGCAATACATGCAGCAATAATTTCTGCTATGTTCTGCTTAAGAACATGTTTCTTTAGGGTTTTTTTTGGGGGGGGAAGTATAGCTCCTAACCAAAGAGAAGTTATAATGTATATAAATACCAGGTAAGGGAATATAATTAATACAAATTATCATTAATTCTGAACTTACATTTTATGCAGTGGAAAGATATAGTATATAATCTATAACTCCTATAATATACCAAAACAATGTTTAACATCCTAAACTCTTTTTCCTAACAGCAAGAGAACTCTTTCATTTAATTCATCTGTCATCAGTATTACCAAATTTTAATGAATACCTACAAATACCAAAACACATGCATGACACGAAATGTCTCTTAGCTGTAAACTTTCAGTGTTTTGAAAGGTTGTTTCATAAAGATATATCTAAATTCTTATCTCTGATAACTATACAGTCCTACTTGAAAACAGGCTTTTAGTACATGCTCGATTTACATTTAGGGTGAACTCTGAATCCAATCATGACTGAGGGTTGCCTGATTCTAAGCTACCAGAATTTGGAAACCTGAAATAGACATGTCCATGTTTCTCCTTCAAAGGCTGCAAAAGAAATGAGCTTTGCATTGTTGGTTCAGAGGCAGAATTCTCACCTTCCAGACTTTTATTATTATTATTATTATTATTATGAACACCTGAGAAAATGAATTCAGCTCTTTGAAAGTTCTTAGCTTGTGATAAGTTGTAACGGTGGCCATAGGAAACAAATTCAATACCACCACCACCATCACCACCACTGATCTCACTCATAGGTAGAAGTTGAAAAGTAAGAACAGAAGTGAAAACACAGAGTAGAAACTTGACTGAAGTTGGTGTACTGCACCAAAGTATAAGTCTCGGGGTGGTGGGGAGTGTTAGGTCCTGGAACAGGATGGCCAAGGAGGACCTGGGGGAGGGATTAGATAGTTAAGTGGTAAACTGAGATGTTATATATGTATGTACTATATTATATTGTAAACCATTAATCTCCCCAATAAAAAATTTGTGGAGCTGTACCCCTCTTATCCTACAGTTTTGTTAATATCTCCTTTCTTAAATAAAACAAATCTAAAAAATTTAAAAAAGAAAAGGTATGAAAAATATAAGTGTCAATAGTATTTAAATTAATTTCTTATTTTTATTCTATTCATAGGTGAACTAAAATTTTTACCAGTGATTTAACAGTATTTTACAAAATTACAAGCTATCAGCAGTGTAATTTCCTATCTACAGGTGGTGTGTATGAATCAAACACCCCCACCAAAAGTTATTTTACCAAAAATCAATGTGATTGGAAATTTTCCATTTTAAGCCTTTGAAAAACTCAGATGATGAAATCTATACCATGATGCCTAGTTATAGACCAGTTGTAAGATTTACCACTCAATCTCAGTCACTTACTTTTTGTAGTTTCGTTTTTGTACAATATTCCTGTCGTCAATCTTACCTTGCTGACAAGGAGAGTTACATATGCCATTGAAATGAAATTGGGGCTGTTCAGGATGGCAAAGCTGTCAACTACATGCCCTCTAGTACCAATAAATGTATATATTAAAAGTTAATCTACTTGGAGATGACAGGAATATGCTGTCAAAATTATAGTTGAAAAGGGAGGCCCAAAGATCTGGGTTCTATTTCTTGCTCTGGTGTTGGAAAATCATTGCTTTAACTAAATCTCACTGTGAAAAGCAAAAGCGGCACAATTATCTCTCACAATATTTAATATTTTCTTTGGAACAAAATATGTGCATGCCAGTGTACATTGTTCCAGTTACATAGTTTCAAAGTTTTGTTAAGTATTATTGTACACCATAAAAACTGCTCAACCAGGTATGCCAACACCTGGCCTCTCAGAGGCATTTTTTTTTAATTAAGTGTATTTGTGTTACTGCATTAAGTTCACTACAGAAATGTTCAGTTTCATCATTCCCTGTGCAGTTGTCCTCTCTCAATGGATTTATGCCTCCTCCTTCCTTGTAATTACTAATTTGGTCTTCTAGCCTAAAAGGTTGGTCTTGTTTTATTTCTTTTGTTTGCTTGTCAAAAGAAAACACAAACTATGACATACATCCCCACAGAGGAGCCTTCTAAGAAATACCTGACCTGTATGATTCAAAGCTGTCAAGATCATCAAAAGAAAGAAAAAGGAACAAAAAAAAAAAAAAAAGAAAAAGGAACAAAAATAAATAAATAAATAAATAAATAAATAAAATCTAAAAACTGCCCTAGTCAGGGAGACATGATCACTAAATGCAATGTAGAATCCTGAAACAAGAAAGAACACAGGATATAAGGCAAGCAAACCTGAAGAAAGTTGGGATTTTAGTAATAATATACCAGCATGGGCTAACTAATCATGATAAAAGCCCCCCCCCCGCCGCCCGCTGCCTCAAATGTGAAATAGTTAAGGGAAAAGGGGCATGGGCTTGCAGTTTGCTAAAAATGATGCCAGTACAGTCCAAAATAAAAGCTTTGCTAAAATAGGCAACATGATTGTATAGATGAGTTTCTAGAAGAAGTAGTTATTTCCCCTATTTAAAAAATTGCATCTTATATGTGAAACTGAGGTAACTGTTGACAATTTATGAGATGAAATGAACTGAGGTCTATAACTTGTTCAGTATCTTGTTCTCTATACTCACATGTCAATTTATTATTGAAGACAAATCCAGTTTTGACTTAGTTTGGACTATTAACTTACCGATAATTCCATTTTTAGTAGACCCGGTATATGGTTCAATAATACTTTATGTGACACCATATTAATTAATTTCATAATAATTTAACTTAACTAGAAAATTTAACTTAACTATAAAATTCTAGGTAGCACTTAGAGAAGATCATAATGTACATTTTACTTTTTTAATTAACAGAATGTGTTGAATATATATTTTACATTTTTTTTCAACTTTATTTTTTTAATCCTTTATTTATTTGATAGAGACAGCCATAAATCAAGAGAGAAGAGGGAGATAGAGAGGGAGAGAGGGAGAGAGACAGAGACACCTGCAGTCATGCTTCACCACTCGCAAAGCTTTCCCCTTGTAGATGTGGACCAGGTGCTTGAACCTGGGTCCTTGCACATTGTAACATGTGCACTCAACTAGGTGTGCCACTGCCTGGACCCTTGAATATATTTTTTAATATTTATTTTTCATTTATTCCCTTTTGTTGCTCTTATTGTTTTATTATTGTATTTATTGTTGTTGTTTATGTCATCGTTGTTGGATTGGACAGAGAGAAATGGAGAAAGGAGGGGAAGACAGAGAGGAAAGACACCTGCAAACCTGCTTCACTGCTTGTGAAGTGACTCCCTTGCAGGTGGGGAGCTGGGGCTCGAACCAGGATCCTTAAGCTGGTCCTTGCACTTTGTGCCATGTGCACTTTACCTGCTGTGCTACCGCCAGATTCCCTTGAATATTTTTTTCTAAACACCCTGTATGTTCTTTTCTACAATACTGTGATACCCCAAGGAGAATGTAGGTGTGTGATTTTGCTTGTCTGATAGCTCAGTCACTTACAGGAGGTCATCTAATTCTTCCTCCATCACTATAGTTCCAATTTCAACTTGTCATAAACCTGAATAACCATAAACAGTCAGTCTCTTATTTGTCAGATATTTGGTTATGTTGTACTAAAGAAAGTGCAAGAATGGGAAAGCTATCGGGGGAGGGGGTGGGATATGGAGATTGGGCGGTGGGAATTGTGTGGAGTTGTACCCCTCCTACCCTATGGTTTTGTTAATTAATCCTTTCTTAAATAAAAATAAATAAATAAATAAATAAATAATTAAAAAAAAAAAAAAAAAAAAGAAAGTGCAAGAAAAGAAGTGGTAGATAGCTTCATGGCTATGCAAAGAGATTATCATGCCCAATGCTCCAAAGTCCCAGCTTCAATCCCCTGCACAACTTTAAGCCAGAGCTAAGCAGTACCATATTAAAAAAAAAAAAAGAGTGCAATAAACAGTTTGTATTCTGCCACTCACTGGGAAAGATTTTGAAGGAAGTCGGTAGCCTTTTTGAATATCTAGGAGTTATATGAAATATGATCAAATGTATACAAAAATTCTAAATATATCTAGGAGTTATATGAAATACGATCAAATGTATACAAAAATTCTAAATATACTCCTTTTATTGTTTTCTACAGGGAGTGAAAGTAAACTTACTAAAATCTTAAATCTTAAAGCAAAAGCAAAGCAGTAACAGCAGAAATGAGTAGTGCAGCCAAAAACATTTTTAAATCAGTCTCCATTTAATAGAGTTTATGAGTTATCTAGTACTAGAATGTTTAAAATGTGTGCTGTATATCAAATTCCTTTCTAGTAGAATTATTGCCATTTTTATTTACAATTAAGAAAATTAAGTCCCAGAATGTAGATGACTTGTGCATCTGTGTCTGAGTGCTATAATGAGGACATTATTATTTTAACTTAGGGTAGATGGCTTATTTTATTTTGCTCAATTTTAATTCTCTTGGTATGTTCTGGATAAGGTGGAGATGAAAACAAAGAATCAACTGTAGGGACAGAGAGAGAACTCATCCAACAGGAGGGGCACAGCCTTTGCCCAACGTACATGCTGCCATGTTCAAGTCCACTGCCATGGCACAGGGGTAAATAAGCTCTTTACTGTCATGTCTCTCCCTCTCTCTGAGTGGAGAAATGAATGAAGTGAATAAATGAGTAAAGTGAATGAAATAAATGAATGAAAGAATACAGCTTTGGAATCTCAAGCATGAGGTCACAAGTTCGATCCCCGGCAGCACATGTGCCAGAGTGATGTCTGGTTCTTTGTCTCTCCTCCTATCTTTCTCATAAACAAATAAAATTAAAAAAAAAATGAATGAATGAATGAATGAATGAAAAAGAAGTTCTGCCACTGTGGTGGTGCTTCGTTATAAAAATAAATAGGGAATTGGGTGGTAGCGCAGCGGGTTAAGTGTAAGTGGTATGAAGCGCAAGGACCTGCTGAAGGATCCCTGTTTGAGCCCCCAGCTCCCCATCTGCAGGGGAGTCACTTTACAGGGGGTGAAACAGGTCTGCAGGTGTCTGTCTTTCTCTCCCCCTCTGTCTTCCCCTCTTTTATTCCTCTTTGTGCTATCCAACAATGATGACATCAACAACAAAAACAATAATAACTACAACAACAAGAGCAACAAAAGGGAAAATTAATTTTAAAAAAATAATAAGGACACTTTCTTGTACATCAATCTCTTTTCCGGTCTCAGTGCCAACAACTGGATCTAGTCTAATCACACATAGAGGTTACAAGCCACAGCAGGGCTAGACCCATGATAATTTTCCCTGAAGCTGAAAAAAAATAACTCCTTTCCATAATTTTATAAAAAGAGTGAATACATATGTACAACCAGGGTTATGTCTGCAAAGAGAACACAGGACTGGATTTCCAGTAGGTATCCAACTATATCTACTGCCACAATCAAGTAAATGGAGAGGCCTAACAAGCCTAACAAATAATTTATAACCTGCTTCACATCAGGATGTCTAGGATTCATCCTAGATTCTGTCTAGTTCCTTCTTAGAAGTCACATCAATTATCTCATAAGATAAAGTTCTCAGTGAAAACAGAGCAGGTGGATATATACTCATAAGTACGTTCCAACTGCACAAGCATTTTTTTGTATGTATAACAAAATAAAAAGAATAAGTACTAGAACAAGACATTAATATTAACTTATCTGTACATTCTAACTGTGCTTTGCTGGACCTATTACATGCCCTCTCTGACCCAGTGTTCATTTATAAAACTGAGATAATGTTTACCTTACCCTTGTGAAGTTCATTCACATTAGCTAAATGCAAGAAACAAACAATCCAATCTGCTTTTAGTTTTGTTATATTTTCTCTATAGAGACTTTCTAGAGATTCAGAAAAATTTGAGGTAATTACTATGCTTCATTTACCATCCCAGGTCAGGTAAAAAAAAAAAAGTCTGTGAAAAGATTATCTGAAATTTATGATGACCTCGAAACAGTCTGAAATATGTGTGCATGAAAGAAAAGAATGAGCCTCACAATTAATGTTGCTCAACAGAAATACTCAGAAGGTGAAATCAGTAGAATGTTGGACCAATGACATTGCTGATGGCATCACTGAATTAACTAATTGCATACAATCACTGTACATTTTGGCTGAAACAGTTGGGCATTTGTAAAGGTTAATTTTATATGTAGACTTGACTAAGCCCAGATGTTTGGTCAAGCATTATTGTGAAAAGTTTCTATGAAGGTGCTTTTGTTGATGATGTTAACATGTAAGTTGGTAGACTGTGAGTCAAGCAAATTATTCTCCATAATGTAGGTGAATCTCATCCAACCAGCTAAACACCTTAATAGAAAAAGACTGACCAAAAAAAAAAAAAAGTCTTTTAGGTGGGAGTAGATAACATAATGGTTATGCAAAGAGACTCTCTTATGCCTGAGGCTCCAAATTTCAGGTTTAATCCCTGCAACACAAAAAAGAAAAGGAAAAAAAAAAAAAAAGACCTGACCTACCACAAGATAAAAATATGTTCTTAGACTTGAATAGCAACACCTTCTTTCCTGAGTCTCCAGGCTACCATCCCATCCCAAGGATTTCAGACTCAGCAGACTTCCATATGCACATGAGCCATTTCTGAAATAAATCAATCTGCACTCTCTCTGTCCCAAGCTGTTTGAATTTTAAGATGACTTAAAAAAAAATAAACTATTCAGGAATGTGTGTGATTTCTATGTTCACTCAAGCACCATTTACAAAAGTTAAGATATAGAAACATCTAAATCTTCAGGGATGAACATGTTATTGAAGAAAATGTGTTTTTTTCACAAAACAAGGTACAACTCAGCAACAAGAAAAGGTGAAATCTCACCACATGCAACAACGTGGATGAATTTATGCAAAGTCAAAGAAATTAGAAAGAGAACAATCAATAAAGGATGATTTAACTCAGATGGGAGGTAGAAAGAAACAGAGCAAAGGGACAAAGGAATGAAAAATTAATACTTGGATTCAGAACTAAGGAACTGAGGTTGCCAAGGGAAGAGGAAACACAAGGAGTGAAGAAGGTACGAAGACTGTAGAAGACGGATTTTGACACTTTGGTACTGGGTGTGATGTGACAAGTTACATAAAGGCACTTCTGGAACATATACAACAAAAGGCTGGGGTCACAGCATAATGGTTATACAAAAAGGCTGTCATGCCTGAGACTCTTAAATCCCAGGTTTAATTCTCAGCTCTTCCAGAGCAGGGCTCTGGTTTGTCTTTGTATCTTTTTCATTAAAATAAAATAAAATATTTAAAATCTTTTGGAAAAAAAAAGATACATTGATGCAAAGCATTGTCTATCTATCCACAGCCTGTTGATTCTGCTTCGTGAGAGAACACAATGATGCAGTTTGTACCCTGAGCCTATTTCTCAAGTACTGACAATTCTCTAGAATGGAATAGAATACTTGACTCGGGCTGGTATTCTGCCATTTCCGGATTCATAGTAACTCTCCTTAGCTGTTTATTAGATGGGTTCTTTGCTCCCCTGGGCTTCATTTTTAACATTTGTCATAATGTTATATCTACTTTATGAGATAATTATTTATATCAATGTACGTAAAAGGTTTTCTAATTATATAGTATAAATTGATCATCATCATTATTCTCACTGAATTACGTATTAATTTTTTTCACATTGTTCACTAGAAAAAAAAAACAACTCAGTTATTAGGTGAAGACAAGTGTACTTCTGTGGGGAGAAGTCCAAACTGGAACTAAAAATTCTAAATTGGCCTTTTAAAAATTTTATTTAATTTTTGCCTCCAGGATTATTACTGGGACTCAAAGCCTACAATATGAATTCACTGCTCCTGGAGGCCAATTTTTCCCTTTTGTTGCCCTTGTTGCTTATTGTTGTAGTTATTGCTGTCGTTGTTGGATAAGACAGAGATAAATGGAGAGAGGAGGGGAAGACAAAGATGGGGAGAGAAATATAGACACCTGCAGACCTGCTTCATTACTTGTGAAGCAACCCCCCTGTAGGTGGGGAGCCGGGGTCTTGAACCGGGATCCTTAAGCTGGTCTTGCACTTTGTGGCATGTGCACTTAAGCCCCTCCCCCAAATTTACTTTTTAATAAATTCTCCAGAAAATTCCATGCCTAATATTGTCGGGCCTTAAATCAACCCCCCTTCCCCAACCCCCGCTCTGCTCCATCCTCCATTGCAGATACTATGGTCTATTTACATAATCATTGTTTTGCCTGAGACCCGTCCTGCCTGCAGTGTATTAATTAATTCCACTAGTTAAAACCTTCGCAACAGTTGCTACGGAAGCTTTCTACCTTCCTGCTCTTTCCTTTTCTCCACCCCCTTTCCTAGCCATTTCTTTTTCTGACTTGCCACTTCCAGTTCAATATATATAAAAGCGTTGTCACTGATCAATAAAAACGCATTGTGTTCTGACTATGCCATGAGTTCCTGGTCTCTCTCCAGCGTCACTGAGTAAGCAGCAGCCCAGGTTGGCTCCGGTCGAGTTCTCTCCAACCCAGAGAGCACACGCCCAGGAAGAAACACCCTCACGCTAGCCCAGCATACTATTATACCACAGACCTTTTAACCAAAAGTTCAGTTTCAGTGTCTCAGGCAAATGGAACATTGCAATAAAAAATTCCATTTCAATAGTGTAGGAAAGCTCACACTTCATTAAAAAGCAAAAATTTTTACAACAATGACTAAACATATTTCTAGGTATACATCAGTAGTTGGGACAGGACATGCAGACTGAAATAAATTCAAACATTACAGTACAGAATTTTGTTCCTTACAACAAAATAGACCCCTTTGTGGGTCCCCACAGGAACTTGCCCTCAACTTGGATCAACAACAGTAGAGAATGTTCCATCCTCCAAAAGGAGGATGGACAACATACTTATGTTACACCTGAGGAAGATGGGTCAATATTGAGGCAGCTTAGAATGTTTCTACTTATGACCACAGAATGTGAGCTCAGATCTACAGGGATGCAGAGGTCACATAGACTCCTAAGCTGAATATGGGCCCCAGACCAAATCAAATTGATGGGGTTTAGAGTCAACTATATTTATACACATTTCCCATATTAGGGAGCTGCTCTATTCCCTGATCCAGATTTCTGGTCCTTTTCCCAGCCATGACATCATCTCCCCAGACAATAACTTGGATCCACCTGCATATCAGATTTCAGGCTCAGGAAAAAAAAAAAAAAAACACTAGTATAACCTTTCAATATAACTAAAATATGCCTACTAGTTATCTACAAAACAGAGAGCCCTTCCAACTCTTTATCTGCACTATTCCAGCCTTTAGGTCCATGATTGGTCAACCATTTGTTTGGCTTTGTATGTTAACTCTCTTTTCAACCACCAGGTTCCAGATGCTAGCAGGATGCCAACCAGACTTCCCTGGACAGACAACCCTACCAATGTATCCTGGAACTCCAATTCCCCAGAGCCCTACCCTACAAGGGGAAGAGAGAGGCAGGCCAGGAGTACGGATATCGACCTGTCAATACCCATGTTCAGTGGGGAAGCAATTACAGAAGCCAGACCTTCCACCTTTTGCATCCCACTATGACCTTGGGTCCATATTTCCAGAGGGTTAAAGAATAGGAAAGCTATCAGGGGAGGGGATGGGATATGGAGTTCTGGTGGTGGGAATTGTGTGGAGTTGTACTCCTCTTATCCTATGGTTTTGTCAATCTTGCCTTTTATTAAATAAATAAATTAAAAAAAAAGATTTTTGTTCCTCAAGACAGTTTTTTACCTCAAGCATGAAATTTCCATTTGGTTAACAGCAGGCAGTTACACAACATTTTCTAGTGTTTTTTTTTTTCCTATTAAATATTGCATTTGATCTTCCTATGTTCTTTTTTTTTTATTGGATAGAGACAGAAATTAAGATGGAAGAGGGAGGCAGAGGAGAGAGACAGGACACATGTAGCCCTGCTTCACTGATCATGAAACTTTTCCCCCTGCAAGTGAGGACTGGGGGCTTAAACTCATGTCCTTGTGCACTGTAGCATGTGCATTCAACCAGGTGTGCCACAACCACCCCTTTCTCCCTATAGTTTAGGAAAGTCTACTGAGGGCGCCAGGTGGTGACACACCTGGTTAAGCACAGGCATTACAGTGCACAAGGAACCAGGTTCAAGCCCCTGGTCCCCACCTGCAGAGGAAAAGCTTCACAAGTGGTAAAGCAGGGCTGCAGGTGTCTCTCTGTCTCTCTCCCTCTCTATCATTCCCTCACCCCTTGTAACTTCTCTCTGTCTATATATATATATTTAGAAAAAAAGGACTACTGAGTCACAATAGTAATTGGGAGGATGAGAATTCTGAAGTAGGAAATTGCTTCTATTTTATAATGTTAATCGTTTGATTTAATACCTTAGGAATTTATGCTGAAGTCAAGGTAACTTCCTCAAAAGTATGTAGGTCCAGTCACATAAGTTGTCTTTTCTTTTTAAATATTTTATTTCTATTTATTTTTCATTACCTTTATTTATTTGATGGATGCAGTCAGAAACTGAGAGGAATGGGGTTTCAGAGAGGGAAACAGTGAGACACTTGTAGCCAGTTGTGAAGCTTTCCCCCTGCAGGTGGGGACCAGGGGCTTGAACCCTAGTCCTTGTGCACTGTAACATGTGCACTCAACCAGGTGCATCACCACCTGGCCCCATGAGTTGTCCTCTCCTACACTATGCTTCACACTCACTTTCAAACTTCAGCATTAAGGTTTCAGTCAATAACGTTTTATTAGACAACAGCAACTCATTATATATTTATTATGTGTCAACTATGTTTCCTAGGTGCCAAAACCACAGTACCTGATGGCAGAAACTAAATTTAATCTGGAATATTTGTTATTTAAACTGTAGCTAATGGGACCAGTTGTATTTAGTGTAAATCACTATTTCTATTGCATAGCAGTAGCAGAATGGAATGAAGACAAGAAAAGATGAAAACTATTTTTTCCACCTAAAGACTCAGAGAAATCATCTAAGCAAGAATGGATTCCAACAGTTGGGGAAATCAGATACACCCAGTGCATTTCATATCATGACATTTCAAAATTATCTAAGGAGCCAGAGAGATGGTTCAGTGGTAAGTACAGGACCTTCCCAGCAAGCTTCAGGTCCTGCATTTGATCCCAATTCCTCATGGGAATAACCAAGACTTCCATCAATGGTGAAGCAGTGTTCTGTGTTCTCTCTCTCTCACTCCCTCCCTTTTTCTATCTCCCTCCCTCTTCCCCACCACTAGCCCCTCTCCTAGTTTCTGTCTCTCTCCCTCTCCTTATCTCTGTCTCTCTCTCCCTCTCCTTCTCCCTCTTTGTTGTTCTAAAAAAAGTAGTGAAATACTGGACCACAGCGGGTGTCTCCATGATTACGTACATTCTAATCACTCTGGGCTAGATCTTTATCATTGCACATAAATATGTAAAGTTAAGAGAAAACAAAACAAAAACAAACAAACTCAAGACTGTGTCCACATTCAGCTTCCTCCTCATTCACATGGTAAGATATAATTCTTTCTTTTTCCTTCTCTTTCTTTCTTCCTTTCTTTCATTCTTTCTTTTTCATTTGCCACCAGGGTTTTGCTAGGGCTGTGTGCCTGTAGTAAGAATCCATTGCTCCCAGTGAATTTTTTTCCTTTCTATTTTTTTTCCTTGGATAGGACAGGGGGAGATTAAGAGATCCAAATGTTAGATACAGACCCCAAATGCTAGGCTTCTTGTCCAACTGAGATGAAAGTTTGTTCCAATGAGAGTTGAAGGTGTTTTTCCACCCTTAAATTTAAAACCACAGTTGTAAAGCATACTCATTTTTGAGAAATTTCAAATAGATACCATTGTTTACATCAGTTCAAAGCATCTTGATACATAACAGTTTGTGAATACTTCCATTATGTTTTATGAAATGGGACTATTTTAAAGTTCTGTGCAAAATCAGACACAGGGATGCTGTATGAGACAGTTGTGAACAGCGATTACTGGTAAAGAAAGACCCAAGAGTCAAATGGCCAGCATTTTAGTTGTGACTTAATAACAGCATTTAATATATTGTGTGCTCTTGAGCAAGTTACTTAACTTTTCAGGGCTTTAAATCTTTATCTAGAAAAGGCATTAACTCTCATTGCTTTGAAGATCAAAGGAGGCAATCTTAATAAAATAGAATAAAATTTGACTCTGGTTAAATATTCTTAAGGAAGTGCCTCAGAAGAAAGAACCCAAAAAGTATTTGCTCTAAAGTAAATGGACATTTCCTCTCAGACAGACATAGACCCATAGGTACCATTATCCATTTGTGAATGATTGATGATAAGGCAAAAGATAATTAAATCCTTATGTCAGATAACACAGTCTATTCACATGAGACAGCTTAATGGCCTGAGAGCAGACAATAATTTACCAAATATATTATTAAACATAGATTAAAAGTATAAAAATGCACTAGATTATAAAATCCAAGAATATTAAAGAAACAAAAAACACTGAAGTCTTAAATGGTCTTATTGGAGTTAAATGTTTTCAAAGGAGACTCACAATGAGATATTTCTAAAACTTCATAGTGTACCATAACATATTAACATATTATTGAAGTGCCATATGGTAGAGTTAAATGCCCTCGGGAGGGGTAATGTGATAACGGTCCCACCGCACTGGGTGTACTGCAAAGTCAGCACAGGTGGAGTTGTACCGCCTAGCAGTTGTAGTAGACTGATCACTATTAAAAACCAAGTAAAACAAAACAAAACACTGTGACTTGCAACATTGTTGTACTGATCACTATTAAAAACCAAGTAAAACAAAACAAAACAAAACGCTGTGACTTGCAACATTGTTGTTGGTCTAGTAGTTCTGAAAAATTAGACTTTCTGAGTTGGAAACCCAATTCTTATCCACTGTCATCTATAAATTTTTTGGCAAATGAATGAACTTTATTGTGCCTTACTTTCTTCCTTTCATAAATAGTGATGATAGTTCCTTTACCATCAAGCAGTTGTGAAGATAAAACTTGTTAAACCATGTGAAGTGTTTAAACTAGTGGCCATGTAATCAGAAAAAGTAACGATCATTTTTTTTGCCGCCCCCCCCCATAACCACCACCTCATTCCCCACCCCACCCCAGAACTTCAGTCTCTCTGGGTACTGAACGCAACCTCCCCCACCCCCCCAGCCCACCGAAGCTCTAATGGGAAAGGCTGCCTTCTGGGCTGGAATGTGGCAGGGAGATAGACTTTACCCTTCATAGGTCACAGTTCTTTCTCCCTCCCTCTGCTCTAGAGTTGTTTCCTTATCTGTGTGTCCTTGGAAAGTTTCTTTTCTTTGAAAAATACATTTTTACTTTATTTGAATGAGAGTGTGAGAAAGACACAGAAAGACTAGAGCGCTGCTCAGTTTTAGTGTAAGGTGGTGTTGAGGATTGAACTTCGGACTTGAGAAACCTCAGGCTTTCATGAAAATCTTTTGCATAATCATTATGCTGTCTCCCCAGCCCAAGTTTCTTTTCTTTTTTTATTATTTTTTAAAATATTTATTTATTTTCTCTCTTGTTGCCCTTGTTGTTTTTCATTGTTGTAGTTATTGCTGTTGTTGTTATTGATGTTGTCATTGTTGGATAGGACAGAGAGAACTGAAGAGAGGAGGGGAAGACAGAGAGGGGGAGAGAAAGACAGACACCTGCAGACCTGCTTCACCACTTGGGAAGTGACTCCCCTGCAGGTAGTAAAGATCATTTTTACAAAACCCTGTTTTAGGTAAAAATGATATAAATGTCTATGTATGTTAATATCAAAAGAGAATGAGGTGAGATTCCTTATCTTTAAGATGACTTAAAAGTATAATGGTTATGCAGAAAGACTCTCATGTCTGAGGCTTCAAAGTCCCAAATTCAATCCCCCTACACCACCATAAGCCAGAGTTGAGTTGTATTATATATTGATATATATTTATATAAAATTATAGATAATAAACAATATATAATTAATTTATATGTGTATCATATAATACTAATTTAAATTAATAATATTATTAATAATATACTATCTTAATAAACATAAGATAGTTTAGATAAGGTGGCATCTCTCTCAGACTCCGTAGGATTTAGTGACATAAGTGGGCATGAAAAACACAGAAGAGAAAGACAACAAACTGAATGGAAAGTAAACTCAGGGACGTACCAGTTAGGATAAAACAAATGCCAATCTGATCAGTTCAGGAAAGATAAATCTTGGCACCAAGGATTATGATTTACAAGCAGAAAATAAGGGTGGTAGAGAAACCCATATCAGATATGCTCCTGGAATATATTACACCAGAAATGATGAGAATGTGGACTAAAGAATTAATAACAAAAAAGAAACGCAGAGTTGGTCCTGAAAGTCTGAGCAGTGCTACTTGGGTAGGACTTAACAATGTGAAGGTATAGCTAGCTAAAGAAAGGGAGAATTCAATATCAATTTCCATGAATCCAGTTATGAAAGCAATTCCAGGGACATTTCAGAAGTCATAACCATAACAGAACTAGCATCATTAGAAAAGAGACTTTTTAAAGGTTACTGTGAATGTCTGCCAAATAAAACGTGTTACAATATACACTGAAAATTAATATAATGTTTCTTTGGAAAAATAACTTGATGACACGTGTACAGAGATATAAATTTGTTTATCATCAACCATACAAGAGTTTTATTTCTGATAAATCATTTCAATGAGTTCAGTCAGCCGAGAGATAAAGAACTATGTACAAAAAGATATAACTGGGATATCACTGATAACAGGGTAAATGTTTGCACAGTCATGCTTTCAAGGGACAACTAGCAATGTATCAGAATCACAGTCAATAAATCAGTAAGAACTATGCATCTGAGTGATCCTGCTACTTAGAAAGTTCACGAGAATAGAACATGAAAATCAATGAGATGGAATCAAAAACCTAAAAATAATACCTCACACATACAGACACTTAATTTATGACAAAGGAGACCAGACCATTAAGTGGAAAAAAAGAGACTCTTCAATGAATGGTGTTGTAAAAACTGAATAAGGTTTATAAGAATGAAACAAGTGGTCCCGGAGGTGGCACAGTGGATAAAGCATTGGACTCTCAAGCATGAGGTCCTGAGTTCAATCCCCGGCAGCACATGTACCAGAGTGATGTCTGGTTCTTTCTCTCTCTCTCCTCCTATCTTTCTCATTAATAAATAAATAAAATATTAAAAAGAGAAAATCATAAAAAAAGAATGAAACAAGAGTGCCCCATGGCATCATGCCCACATGTCAACTATAAAAAAGTCAAAGAAAATCATCTGACTGCATGGGAGAAGATAGTTACAAACCATATGTCAGACAAAACACTGAATTAAAAAATATATACAGAGTACACAAAACTTGGCACAAAACAGTTATCCCAATAAAAGATGGGTAAGGGGATTTTCTTTTCCCAAAGGAGATGGTCCCCTCCCCACCTTTAATTGGGATTGTTGTTTTGTGCCAGTGGCCATTCTGAATAAATGCTGAAAGCCACTGAGTATTAGAGAAATGCAAATAATTAAGAGAATAAAACTGGTTTACAAAGTTATAAGATTGCTGGGATATGAAGTTCTACACCACACCCACCACCAAACTTCTTTTTTTCCCCATGTAAGGTAAGAATTTTATTTTTTAAATATTTCTATTTGTTTTTACATAATTTGTATTCATATTTACACCATCATTCAAGTTCTTTAATTTTTTATTTATAAAAAGGAAACACTGGCAAAACCATAGGATAAGAGGGGTACAACTCCACACAATTCCCACCACTAGAAATCCGTATCTCAACCCCTCCCTGATAGCTTTCCTATTCTTTATCCCTCTGGAAGTATGGACCCAAGGTCATTGTGGGATGCAGAAGGTGGAAGGTCTGGCTTCTGTAATTGCTTCCCTGCTGAACATGGGTGTTGACAGGTGGATCCATATTCCCAGCCTGTCTTTCTCTTTCTCTAGTGGGTAAGGACTCTGGGGAAGTGGAGCTCCAAGGCACATTGGTGGGGTTGTCTGTCCAGGGAAGTCTGGTCAGCATCCTGCTAGTATCTGGAACCTAGTGGCTGAAAAGAGAGTTAACATACAAAGCCAAACAAATTATTGAACAATCATGGACCTTAAGGATGGAATAGTGCAGATGAAATGTTGGGGGTTCCTCCATTTTGTAGGTAGCTAGTAGGCATATTTTACTTATATTTCAAAGGGCCTGTAGCTATACTAGTATTCTTGTTTTTTTTGTTTTTTGTTGTTTTTTGTCTGAGCCTGAAATCTGATATGTAGGTGGATCCAAGTTATTGTCTGGGGAGATGATGTCATGGCTGGGAAAAGGACCAGAAAGCTGGATCAGGGGAAGAGAGTAGCTCCCTAATATGGGAAAGGGGTATAAATATTGTTGACTGTAAACCCCATCAATTTGATGTGATCTGGGTCCCATAATTAACTTAGGAGCCTGTGTGACCTCTGCATCTCTCTAGATCTGAGCTCACATTCTGTGGTCATGAGTGGGAACATTCCAAGCTGCCCCAGTATCAGCCATCTTCCTCGGGTGTAGCAGAGTATGTTGTCCATCCTCGGAGGATGGGACATTCTCTACCATTGTTGATCCAAGTTGAGGGCAAGGTCCTCTGGGGCCCACAAAGGGGTCTATTTTGTTGTCCCTGATAGAAATGACCAGTACCCACACCAAGCTTCTATATCCTCCCTAAGGCCAAGCCATTCGCACAAAGTCTGAGAGACAGTTTGATGTCTTTTATTTGCAATTTTGTGTGCTCTGTCTATATGAGAATATAAGCAAAACCATCCAGTAATTTTACCTTTTTCTTCTATCCAGTGATGGCTCACTCAATAGTCCTACATGCTAAAAATGTGAGTGCCTAATCATCTCATGAAGGTAATATGCAAAGGGGAAACTTCACAAGAGGTAGATCTGTGTGTGATGCACCTACTCGTCCTCTGAGCCTCTTCCTTTCCTCTCTGTCAGTTCCTCTCCAGCTGTGAAAAATAACAGCTAGTGGATGCCTGCAAGAGCAATGTCCCAGCGAAAAGTCCTGGGGAAAAAGAAATGATAAACTACAATGCCTCTGAAGATTTTACTCTTAATTCTTTTCAGGTAATATTTTTATTTGCTTTTGAATCAGATGTTATCTAGTGACCTAATTTCATTAAGCTGGAACATCGGATCCTTCTTATAAATGGGATAGACATGGAGGAGTGTATCTGTGTGCTTCTGAGTTTATACAGAGTTAGAGGGAGCTCTGAGAGGAGAGAGGATGTCGATGTCGGGGAATCCAGAACCTATGCTACTTATTATGTTGTGGTGCAAGCTAGTAATTGTTTTTACTCCTGGACTATAAAGTGAGTGACAGTAGAAATTAGGTCCACATTTAGCATTTGGCACTATGCCTTGCATACAAGGAACTCATTCATAGTAAATCAAAGGAGAAATGAGGCGCTGGGTGGTGGTGTACCTTGTTAAGTGCCCAAATATCAATACACAAGGACCCGGGTTCAAGACCTTGGTCCCCATCTGCAGGGGGAGAGCTTTGCGAGTAGTGAAGCAGGGCTGCAGGCATTTCTGGGGCTCTCTCCCTCTCTACCACCCCTTCCCTCTCCAGTTATGGCTGTCTCTATCCATTAAATAAAGGGAGATAACAATAAATAAATAAATAAATAAAAACAAATAAGGAGAAATAAGAGTGTAGTCGGAGGTGAGGAAATTTCTGTATTACTGAAGTAAGATGGTCTTAAAAAGATATTTCGGGGGTTGGCAGTAGCGCAGTGGGTTAAGCACATGTGTAAAGCACATGGACAGTGTAAGGATCCCAGTTCAAGCCCCTGGCTCCCCAATTGCAGGGGGGTCGCTTCAGAAGTGGTAAAGCAGGTCTGCAGATGTCTATCTTTCTCTCCCCCTCTGTATCCCCTCCTCTGTCTATCTTCCTTTCTCCTTTCGATTTCTCTCTGTCCTATCCAACAACAACATCAATGGCAACAATAACAATAATGACAACAACAAGGGCAACAAAAAATATGACCTCTTAGAGCAGAGGATTCATAGTTCAGGCACTGAGCCCCAGAAAATAACCCTGGAGGCAAAAAACATAGAAAAAGATATTTCATAGGGGACCAGGTGGTGGTTGTTGAATGCACACATTGCCATGCATAGGGATTTAAGTTCAAGCCCTTGGTCCCCACTTGGAGGCACGAAGCTTTACAAGTGGTGAAGCAGTGCTGTAGTCATTCTTTTACTCTCTTTCTCTCTATCTTCCTTTCTCCTCTCCAATTCTCTCTGTCCTATCAAATTAAAATAAATAAATATTATAAAAATATAGAGAGATAGAAGTGACTAATTTCATAGTGTTTATTTATTTTTCTAGATAGAGACAGAGAGGGAAAGAAAGTACAGCACTGAAGCTTCCTATAATGCTGGGGGTGGGGGTGGGGTTTCCAAGCTGGGTTATGCACCTGGCAAAGCAGTATACTACCCAAGGAAGCTATTTCACCAGCCCTGTTAATGTGTGTGTGTGTGTGTGTGTGTGTGTGTGTGTGTGTGTGTGTGTGTTAAGAGGAGTAGAAGAATAGAAGAGTCATGATGAGTTTCATTAGCTTCCTGTCAATTCTGACTGAAGCAGTGGGTAGTTAACTGAATGCCTGATCATCCATCCTGAAACACAGATGAGATTTCGGACAAGCTTCCAGATAATATCAAGATCTCAAGTATACCTCTCTTGGTGATCTTGGGTATGGAAAACTGTGGAATCAGAGGGAGTTGTCAAAAAAAAGTATCAGATTTTTTAAATGTCCAGGGAGCAAATTCATATTGGAAGCTGTTTTATTTTGCTTTTCTTTAAAGAGACTGAGAACCATATAGCTTTACTCTAAAGCATATGTGATTCATGTGGGCTAGGCAGTTATTTTTCTTCTTAGCATCTTTGAGGAAATCACAGTTGTGCCAAATACCTTCTTCCTCTTCCCCTGCCCTTTTGAGGAAGCATCAACAGAAGATACTCAAAACAACAACAGATACTAGCGGGAGTCAATGGAACTCAAATGTATATAAAGTGGAAGTTATTCCTTCCTAGTTGAATGCCTCATCTTAGTTTGACACAGATCATCACTGTGTTTGGTTTTAGCTGACTATTTTGAGAAAATTTTTGGGAAGTATCAAAGAGCACATCAACATCAATAACAGCTGGAGACAGCATCTTCCTCTGGTGTGCTATCAAAACCCAACAATCAATGATTATATCCTGCTGTTTTCCAAGGCTTTTTAGTTTATTTTTCTGTTTTGATTAGTCATTATTCTCATCTACTGGAAATAAAGCTTCAAATTCTGTATGACTGGAGTGTACTATATTTAAATAAGACAGATAGAGTTTCTGATTTTCACTTCTATTTTTTACTTTGTTGTGAGATTGATGGTTGTTGAAACATAGGTACAACCTCTCATCTCTCCATAAGAGCTGTCTGCAGAACACTCTCATGCCCCTAGACTGTTTTTTTTTTTTTCCACCATCAGAGACCCAGCCCCTCCATCTCATCCCTCTCCCTCCTTCCCCAGAGTTCATGGCTTTGATGCAAACACCACACCTAGTGCAAGTTTCATCTTACGTTTTCCTTTTGCTGTACTGGATTGAGATCATCCAGCACTGGTTCTTGTATTTCTGACTCAAGGTATTATATTCTCAGTGAATATAATACCTTCAAGTTCTGTCAAAAATATGGAGGAGATGATGCCATCATTTTTAACAGTTGCTATACATGCATATATATCTGTTGTTGGACAGCTGGGTTGCTTCCAAGTTTGGGCTATTAAATGTATACTGTTATAAACATGGGTGTGCAGAAATCTCTTCAGATAGGTGTCTGTTTTCTCCTTGGAATATATTCCTATGAAAGGAATTTCCAGCTCATAGGGTAGGCCCATTTCTAGTATTCTGATGAATTTCCAGACTGTTTTTCTCAAGGGTTGGACAATTACATTCCCACTAGCAACATAGGAGGGGGTCATTCCCAACCCCCATAGCCTCACCAGCAGTTATATTTCTATCTTCTATTTTTAAAAAGTCTTTTTATTATTGTTATTTACTGGATAAAGACAGGTAGAAATCAAGAGGGAGGGAGGGAGGGGGAGAATGAGGGGGAGAAGGAGAGGGAGAGGGAGAGGGAGAGGAAGACCTTCAGTACTGCTCCACCACTCGCAAAGCTTTCCTCCACAAGTGGGGGCCAGGTGCTTGAACCTGGGTCCCTGCACACTCTGACATATGCGCTTAACCAGGTGTGCCAGCACCTGGCCCCACTTGTATCTTTTCTTTCTTTTCTTTTCTTTTTTTTTTTTGTGGGGGTGCCTCCCAGCATGGAATCACAGTATACCCTCTGCTGCTTCTGCACAGCCCCTCACAGCAGCCCATTTCTATCTTTTTTAATGTATGATATTATCACAAATATGAAGCTGTATCTCTTTTTAATTTTTTTATTTTTATTTATTCCCTTTTGTTGCCTTTGTTTTATTGTTATTATTTTTGTTGTTATTGATGTTGTTGTTGTTGGATAGGACAGAGGGAAATGGGAAGGGGAGGGGAAGACAGAGACGGGGAGAGAAAGACAGACACCTGCAGTCCTGCTTCACCACCTGTGAAGCGACTCCCCTGCAGGTGGGGAGCTGGAGGTTCAAACCGGGATCCTTCCGCCAGTCCTTGCGCTCTGAGCTCTGTGAGCTGAACCCGCTGCACTATCGCCCTACTCCCTGTATCTCTTTTTTATTATTATTATTTGCATTTCTGTGGTCTTCAGTGAGTTTGAGTCATTTGGAACTCGTTTTTGGAAAAGATTCTGCCCGTGTCTTCTCTGCATTTTTCAATGTTCTGTTTATTTATTTATTTATATTGCTGAGCGTGAGTTCTTTATGTATTTTGGTTATTAGCTCCGTCTGGTGTATGGCCCTGTAAAGATTTTTCTCCCACTCCCTGGGGAGTCTGTTTTGATGGTGATACCTTTCACTGTGCAGAAACTTTTCAGTTTGGTATGGTTCTACTGATTTATTTTTTGTTTTTTCTTGCAATTGGACTTGAATCATCCACGATGTCTGTAGAACTAATACTACAGTGATCATCCATGATGTATTCTCCAACTTTAGGGTCACTGTATGGAGGAAAGAAATGTTGATTTATAGGGTTTCTGCTGCCACGAGCTTATTCTTCCACATTTTCTTAGGGTAGCTGCCAAGGCGATTGGTGGATTTGTTCTGATAGACAGGAATAGTAAGAGCCACTTAAGAGAGGACAGTTAACACAGAAATTGCATATGTCAACAAAGTTCAGAGAGAAGATGATAGTATAAGAAGTAGGTACTTCTGCCTGATATAAATGCCATGCACCCGTATACCAGCAGCAGCTGTAGCACCATAGAGAAGAAAGGACAGGCCGCTTCAGAGAAGAAAAACAACTTAACCTGGCTAGATGGTAGAGCACTCTATTGAGCACACGGCACCATTCTCCAGGACTAGGGCTGAAACTTCCACCCCCCACCTGCAGGGGGAGCGTCATGTGCAGTGAAGCATATCTACAGGTGTTTCTCTTATCTCTCCCTCTCTAACTCTCCTTTCCCTCTCAACTTTCTCTGTCTTAGTAATAGAAAAAGGGGGAAAAAAAAACCAGTAACAAATGACCACCAGGAGAAAGAAATTTGTAGAGCAGGGACCAAGCCCCAGTGACAGCCCTGGTGGCAATAAAAACATAAATAATAATAAGTGACTTAATAAATTCGCCAAAGAAATGTTTAAAATGGGATCTGGTATCATAATATTTTATCTGCCATATATATTAGAGTTACAGTTTAGCCTATAAATTTTTGTAAACTTTTACTACAAATTCAGACATATTAAGATATTAAGAAATCTAGTTTTTAACAGTTTGGAAAAAATGCCATGTATTTATCTCACTTGCTTCAGATGATTAAATGAGGTAGATATTAATTTTTGTTGTTTTTGTAAGCATAGAAGAATCAGAGCTAGACTATTTATGCCATGGATTTTTATCTCCCACTTACTACTTGCTAAATCCAAAATTCAAATTTAAATTTGCAGCCAACATAAGGAGATAAAACAGACTACTTGGAATGCAGGGCTGATTATATTATTCCTGATAGAATTAGCAATGCATATACAGATTGACTGTCATTTTTGTATCAAGCTCATTTATTCTTTGGGTATTCATTTATCCCTCAAATATTTATCGAGTTGGTATTGCATGCTAACAGCTCGGTATACAGTAAAGGCTGGGGACTTCCAGTAGTTCAGGTACGTGTAGGTGGAAAGGAGTTAGAACAAAAGGTGGTGTGTTCTTTGAAATCCATTTCGAAGAGTCAGAGCACAACGTTCAGGAATGGTTTGGAATTAGAACTGTCCTGAGTCAATTGGCACGCACAAACTCTCTTGACCAGACAGTTCTTTTGAGGCTGAATCTGAAAGACAAGGATCCAGAGAACTGGCCAGGGTCAGAAATCACTTGGGTAGTGTGCAGTTTGGCTGTGTGCATGACCTAGGGTTCAAGCCTGACCCCTCATTCATTGAAGGAAGCTTGGTGATGTGGTGTCTTTCCTCTCTTTCTCTCTCTCTCTCTCTCTCTCTCTCTCTCTCTCCCTGTTTCTGTCTAAAAAAAGAAAATCCAGAGTACCTGAAGTCAGTTAGGGAACCACTGGATTAGGGTAGAACACCCTAAAAGAGGTCTTAAGCTGGGGGAATAGAGTAGGTGTGAGTCAAAAGAGGTGCCCATGAGGGTAAAGGAGTTTGAATACTACTGAAGAACTATAGAGAAGGAAACACATACAAGCTAAGACAGGAGGAAGAAGCAAGAGACCTTCTCTGGGTGAGTAAGGAAGGAATATTAATAATCATCAAGGAGGAGTGATTTAAGGAGGAAGAATTTTCTTTTTTAAAAAAATATTTATTATTTTCATTTATATATTTGACAGAGACTGTCAGAAATTGAGAGGGAAGGGAGAGTTAGGGAGAAAGACAGACACCTGGAGCACTGCTTAACCACTCAGGAACCTTTCCCTCTGCAGCTGGGGACCAGGGGCTCACACCTGGGTCCATGCACACTGTAACGTGCATTCAACCAGGTGCGCCCACCTGGCCCCCAAATTTTCTGTAAGATAATTTACTATCTACTCCAAGATATTTACCATATTTTAAAGCATGTATAACTAAAACCACCATTGTTAACAGGCAATAACCATCTATGTTTAAATACATGAACAGTGTATTTCTTCAAATAACTATGCAGAAGATAAACAATTATACCCCAACAAATTATTATGACACACTTGCAAAATTGGCGTGGCTCTGCTAAGATTTACTAGAATCACTTGTGTTCTATTTTTTCCCTCAGAATTTAAAAGGTAGTAAATTCAAGGGTTAGCAATAAATAATGGGATTTTTTTTTGAAATAGTATTCTGTTGCTAGTAGACAAAGAACAGCATTTTATAGAAAAAGAACAGCTATATATTTATGATCCAG
This sequence comes from Erinaceus europaeus, assembly GCF_950295315.1. Taxonomy (NCBI): domain Eukaryota; kingdom Metazoa; phylum Chordata; class Mammalia; order Eulipotyphla; family Erinaceidae; genus Erinaceus; species Erinaceus europaeus. The sequence continues at coordinate 88,708,548 of NC_080174.1, read as the reverse complement.
TAACACCTCAAATAATAATGAAAATGACTAGAAAGAAGTAAAAACACCATTTTATATTAATAGTTTAATAAAAGGTATCTACATTGTCATGTAGCAAACTGAGAAGACTTGGTTTTTAATAATATTAATAAATAACAATACTTGGCAAGAGTTACTGGAATCATTTTATAGAAAAAGAACAGCTATATATTTATGATCCAGTAACACCTCAAATGATAATGAAAATGACTAGAAAGAAGTAAAAACACCATTTTATATTAATAGTTTAATAAAAGGTATCTACATTGTCATGTAGCAAACTGAGAAGACTTGGTTTTTAATAATATTAATAACTAACAATACTTGGCAAGAGTTACTGGAATCATTTTAAGCAAATGTCTCATCTAATTCTGCTCTCAAGACTCCATCATAGGATTGCTTCTCATATTTTACCACCAAGATATTGAGGACACACACACACACACACACACACACACACACACACACACTTCAAAATACTTCCATGAGGGGCTGCAAAATAGCTCACTTGAATAGCGTGCTGCTCTGCTATGTACTTGCATATGACTCAGGAAGTTTCAGTGCTATGGTGTCTTTCTGCCTTTCTACCTCTGTTGAAAAAGAAATGATCTTATGAAAGAACATATACTAATTCAAATCTGAGTGCTGAAAGAGAATGCCTAGGGAGACTCCCAGAGGCAAAGCCATAGATTTGCAGATGCCACAGGTCACTCCCCTGTTGAACTAGTTAAGGCAATAAAAAGCATTTAGTGACCTCTAGAGAGACATCAATAGCAGTACAACAATCATAGGAGACCTTAACCACCCTTTCACAGCAAGAGATAGGTCATCAGTACAAAAAAATCAGCAAGGAAATAAAGACCTCAAATGAAGTCACAGATGAGATGAACTGAACAGGTATATTCAGAGAACCTTTCACCCCCAAAGAAAAGAATACACGTTCTATTTCAATGCATATGGAACAAGGTCTGACCATGTGTTGGGGCACAGCCTTATTAAATATGTGACCACTGAAATCATAAAAATTTCTTTTCTGACCATGAAACTGTGAGCTTAGAAATCAACCACAAAAAGAAACAAAGAGATGCACCCAAACTATAGAGACTAAACAAAAGACTTCTGAAGATCACCTGGGTCACTGAAGAAATCAAAATAAAACTTAAAAGTTACTGGGATAAAAATGAAAATGAAGAGAACAGCTACCAGATCTGGTGGGATTAGGCAAAAGCTGCCCTAAGAGAGAAAATTTATAGCAATGCAAGTCCATAGTGACAAACAGCAAAGATCTCAAATAAGTGATCGAACATAACAACTGAGACAATTAAAAAGCAACAACAAAAGTCAGTAGTAGGAAGGATGAGACCTTCCTTTCTCCATTTAAGAGTCTGGGACCCCTTATAAAAATCAGATTCTGGGGAGTCAGGCGGTAGCGCAGCGGGTTAAGCACACGTGGCACAAAGCGCAAGGACCGGCATAAGGATCCCGGTTCAAGCCCCCGGATCCCCACCTGCAGGGGAGTCGCTTCACAGGCGGTGAAGCAGGTCTGCAGGTGTCTGTCTTTCTCTCCCCCTCTGTCTTCCCCTCCTCTCTCCATTTCTCTCTGTCCTATCCAACAACGACAACATCAATAATAACTACAACAATAAAACAAGGGCAACAAAAGGAAATAAACAAATATTTTTTAAAAATAGATTCCAAAGGTGTGGTGGTTTATTTCTGGGTTTTCAATTATGTTCCACTGATCTGTGTATCTATTTTTGTTTCAGTATGAAGCAGTTTTGATTACAATGGCCTTATAATGTCGTTTGAGATCTGGGAGTGTGATGCCTCCATTTCTGTTTCTTTTTTTCAAGATTGTTTTGGCAACTCTAGGTATTTTCTGGTTTCAGATCAATGTTTATAATTTTTGTTCTATTCTCTTAAAGAAAATCGGTGGGGCCTTGATGAGTATCACATTAAATCTGTATATGGCTCAGGGTAGGATATTCATTCTGATGATATTAATTCTTCCAGTCCATAACAGTGGGATATCTTTCTATTTGTATTATTTTCTATTTCTTTGAATAGCAACTTATAGTTTTCAGTATATAAGACTTATACTTCTTTGGCTAGGTTTATTCCTGGATATTTTATTGATTTTGCGCTATAGTAAATGGGAGTGATTTCTGTATATCTTCTTCTTCAGAATTAGTGTTTGCATAAAGGAATACCACTGATATTTGTATATTAATTTTGTAGCCTGACACCTTACTAGATTGCCTAATAATTTTCAGAAGCTTTCTTCTGTATTCTTTAGGTTTTTCTATGTATACTATCATATCATCTGCAAATAGTGAGAGTTTGACTTCTTCCCTTCAAATCTGTATTTCTTTAGTTACTTGATTTTGCCTGATAGCTATGTTGAAGAGGAATGGTGATAATGGTCAGCCCTGTCTACTCTGTAGATCTGAGGGGGAATGCCTTCAGCTTCTCCCCATTGAGTATGATGTTGGCTGTAGGTTTGCTGTATATGGACTCCACTGCCTTAAGGAATTTTCCATCTATCCCCATTTTTGTAGTGTTTTTATCATTAACAGATGTTAAATTTTGTCAAAGGCTTTCTCTGCATCTATTGAGATAATCATGTTGGTTTTGGCTTTTGGTTGTTTTACTGATGTGGTGAATCAAATTGATTGATTTACATATATTGAACCAGCCTTGCATTCCTGGGATAAATCCCACTTGGTTGTGATGAACAATCCTTTTAAAATGATGCTGTATCAGGAAATAGTCAAAATCAGAGGAGAAATTAATGAAATAGAAAACAAAAAAAGATGATTCAAAAGAATAATGAAAATAAGAGCTGATTTTTTAAAGGATAAATAAAATAGATGAACCACTTAGACACATATACAAACACACAATAAAGTTATGATAAAAATAATCAAAATGAGAAAGATGAACTTACAACTGAAAATGAGGAGATACAAAAAGTATTTAGAAACATCTCTATGCAAAATAAACAAACATACAAACAAACAACCTAGATGAAATAGATTCATTTCTAGAATCATACTACCTGCCAAACATAACTAAAGAATGTGTAGATACCTTGAACAGGGCAATCACGAGTGCAGAAATTGAATCAATAATAAAAAAATTCCAAGAATAAAAGTTCAGGTTCAGACAGTTTTACTAACAGTTCCAAAAAACTAACACTGATTCTCCTCAAAATCTTCCAGAAAAGGGAAAAGGGAGTATCATTCTTAGCATGTTCTATTAGTCTAACAATAATCCCCAAAGCAGGAAAAGGGTCAACCATATGAGGCAAAGATCCTCAACAAAGTTTTAGCAAATTAAATCCAGTGACATATCAAGTGAATAATTCACCAAGACCAAGTGGGATTCATTTCTGGTAAACAAGAATGATTCAACATCCACAAGTTAATCAATGTAATCTACCATGGCAACAAAAAGAAAAATATAAAATCATATAGTCATTTCAGTTGCTGCATAGAAGAATTTAACAAGATCCAGTTATAGTTATTTAAAAGACCCTCCAGAAATTAGGGATGGAAGGACAATTTCTCAACACAAAACAGGTTGTTTATGACAAACCCACAGCTAACATCTTTCTCAGTGGGAAAAAAATGAAAGTGTTCCTTCAAGAAGCAAAAAGTAAACAAGGATGTCCACTATTACCACTAGTATTCAACATAGTTCTCAAGAACCTCTCCACTGCAGACAAGAGAGAGATATTAAAGGTATATATAGGCAGGGGGAAATTAAATTATCACAATTTACTGATGACATAGTAATATACCTAGACAACCCCAAAGGCTCCATCAAAAGGCTATTGGGAATAATGTATTCAGTAAAGTAGTGGGATGCAAAATCAATACACATAAATTTATGATGAGTGTCAGAGGAAAGAGAAAATAAAAGACTCAATACCATTTACAGCAGAATCACCCCCCAAAAGATAAAATATTGTGGGGTATCACAATGGAGATGAAGGATCTTTATAGGGAAAACTAGGACATTGCTAAAAGTGACAGAAAATATAAAGGAAAGAATATTCCTTGTTCTCTTAATTGGAAAACTAATAATTGTTAAATTGACCATCCTGCCAAAAATCATCTACAGTCTCAACGCAATTCCTATCAAGATCTCTATGCCATTTTTCAAGGAAATTGAATAACCTATCCAGAAATGATGTGAAACTACAAAAAATTCACATAGAACACACTTCTTAACAAAATTAAAAAGTATTATACTTCCCAACTATAAAGGAATAGTAATTAAAACAGCATATGGTACTGAATAAATATGGACAGTTGGATCAATGGAGCAGTACTGAGATCCCAGAAGTTAGCTCACACATATACAGTCACCTAATATGTGAAAAAAGCACCCCAATGACTTAATGGAGTATATAAGGGATCTTCAACAAATGATACTGAGAAAATTGGACAGCCACATCTAGAAAATGAAACTAGACTACCTGACCACCACTTATTACCAGCCACCAAAGTCAGGTAAAATGGATTAAAGATATGGATATTAGACCAGAAATTCTAGAATGTACAGAAGGAAATATTGATAAAATATTGTGGGATCTTCACATTGAAGAGGTATTTGGAGATTCAACCCTGTGGGCATGGGAAATGAAAAAAAGAGTAAACAAAGGGGATTACATCAATCTAAAAGGCTTCTACACATAGACACTCAGGGATAACCAGGCAACCAGTAAGGTATTTCCATATCACACTGTTGGTATGCTTCTAATTCTGCTTCTAAAGCCCCTTCTGTTTCATTGGTTTAATCCCCCTGCTTAACACTGTATTCTATTTATATAACCACTGTTAACTAAGCACTACCCTGCCTGCAGGGCATTGGTTTAATCCCCACTGGTTCATGATGTCTTTTTGCTCTGTCCCCTCTCCTAGTACACCCTGATTTCCACCAGTCTTTTTTCGCTCCACCCTCTCTACCTGACATCCTGTTTCCACCCTACTTGGTGGGTATATATAAGGACAGGATTGTGATTAGAGATAGCTTAGCTTAGATTGTGCTGCATTCCACATGAATAAAGAGATACTGCTTCCCAGCTCAGCCACGAGTCCCTGGTCGTCTGTCTCCTGCCTGCAAAGCTAGCCCGGCGTCAGACATCAGACAAGCAACTGATATCAGACTGATACAGCTCATTAAAGGAACAATATCCCAATAAGAAGTGGGATAAAGAACTTAATAGACAGTTTTCTAAAGAACAGATACACATGGTATACAGACATGACAAACTCTTCCACTTCACTTATCATTAGACGAAATACAAATTGAAACTACACTGAGATTCCCATCTTACATCTGTAAGAGCGGCTACGTCAACAAAATGGGAAATAATAGGTGTTAGCAAGATTGTGTAGAAAAATGACTCTGCATGGTCTGGGAGGTGGTACAGTAGATAAAGCATTGGATTCTCAAGCATGAGGTCCTGAGTTCAATCCCTGGAAGCACATGTACCAGAGTGATGTCTGGTTCTTTTTCTCTCTCCTCCTTTCTCATTAATAAATAAATTCTTAAAAAAAAAAGAAAAAGAAAAAAGAAGAATGACTCTGCTACACTGCTGGTGGGAATGCAAATCATACAGCCCTTTTGGAAGACTGTGTGGAGAGTTGTTATGCAAATCAAAACGGAACTCCATTATGACCTGCTAATACCATTTTTAGGCATTTATCCAAAAGACATGTAGACACTAATTCAAAGGGGCATGTACACCCCTATGTTCATAACTGCATTATTTACAACAGCCAAAGATTGGAAGCAACCTAAATGCTTATTAGAAAATGGCTAGCTAAAGAAGTTATGGGATATATACTCCGTGGACTACTTCTCTGTTATAAAAAAAAAGAAAACAGTGTGTGTCCTTTGGGAGAAAATGGATGAAAGTGGAGGTAATTATGCTCAGGAAAAATAGGTAAATCCATGAAAGACAGCTACTGGATGGTCTTTACTCAGATGTGGAATTTATAGAACTGATATACATCAACTTGCAAAAAAAAAAAAAAAGCAAAATAATGGCTTCTAAGACTTTGTGAGAACTATGGCATTTATCTTTGGGAAGTGGGAAGCTGGGAAGGTGGGGACACAGAACTTTGGTGGTGTGTGCAGTGGGGAGATATACCCTGTAATCTTAAAATGTTGTAGCCCAGGAGTCGGGCGGTAGCGCAGCAGATTAAGTGCACGTGGCGCAAAGCACAAGGACCTGTGTAAGGATCCCAGTTCGAGCCCCCAGCTCCCCACCTGCAGGGGAGTCGCTTCACAGGCGGTGAAGCAGGTCAGCAGGTGTCTGTCTTTCTCTCCCCCGTCTTCCCCTCCTCTTTCCATTTCTCCCTGTCCTATCCACAAACAACAACATTAATAACTACAACAATAAAACAAGGGCAACAAAAGGGAATAAATAAATATTTCAAAAAATGTTGTAACCTACTATTAATCACAAATAAGAGCTTTAACAACAACAACAACAACAAAAAGAGGCTCTAACAATTACCACAGTTTTTTTCTAATCTTACAGAGGGCAAAACTGAAGATCACAGGCAATGATGCAAGACTGAATTTATAAAGCTTATAACTTAATGGCAAAGAAGTGAATGATGAATGACTATCTGTGTGTGGATAGTCACAATGTCCAATCACCACCACCATCCAACACAACTTTATAGGAGAGAGAGCAATTAAAAGGGGAGGGGGAGACAAAGAGGAAGAGAGAGAGAGAGAGAGAGAGAGAGAGAGAGAGAGAGAGAGAGCGCTGCAGAACAGCTTCACTGCTTGAGAAGCTTTCCCCCTGCAGGCAGGGACCAGGGGATCAAACAGGAGTCCTTTCATGAGTCTCTCTGCATAGTACTAAGTATGCTTAAACCAAGTGCGTGGACCCGGTCCCTGCCCAACTCCTGCTTTAATCTCTAATATACCTGGAGACAGTAAGATTGGCTGAGTGTCACATTATCTCCTAGAACCTCCACCATGTGTCAGGAAAGGAATAGATTTCTGTCTGCAGTAGTTCTGCATTCTCTATGGATTTGCACAAGAATTCATAGGTCATTCCATTTGAAGAATCATTTCTTGGAAGTAAAATTTTAGTTGATATATCCTATTATTTGTGATTCAAAGGAAGCACAGATATCTTGTAAAATGTATGAAATAAAAATAAAACAGCCTTCTAACCAAAACATTTAGAAGGATGTATTTTTCAGTGATAGTTGATAAGGTTCTTGCTGGTCAATATAACATCTCTGCTTATAAGGAATACTTATGTTGTTGGTCTTCATTTCTCTTTTGGCTAATTCTGCTTCTGTTTCTATCCATGTTGGTCATCACACCAGGTTTCCCTGCATTGCTTAACTCTGTGGTCTATTTACACACCCATTGTTTTGCCTGAGACCCGCCCTGCTGCAGGGCATTGGTTTAATCCCCACTGGTTAGATGGAATTCGCACTCTTTTCCTTCTCTCCACCCACTCTCCTACCCAGTTCCTGTTTCCGGCCTGCCACTTCCGCCTCAGAAGATATAAAAGGCAGACCAATAAAAGCATTGGATTGCGTTCCACTCAGCCATGAGTTCCTGGTCATCTCCCACCCACGAAGCTAGCCTGGCCTCTGGCACCTGAACATTGACCAGCATACTGTGGTCACACACCATTTTTTCTAGACATCTACCTGTGGGATCTCCCACAATTTCTATTCTTGTTTTTACAGTACAAACGAATAGCATCATCTTAAGAGACTTTCACATATGACAAGAATTGTTTTCATAAAAGTTATGTAATTCATAAATTAACACTATGTGCAAGTTGTAGATTATAAATTTTACAATGCCTTATCTTTTACCTACTTAATTTATGAAAACAAAAGTATATAAATGGAGCTGGGGCAGGGAGAGTAGGGATCAAAATGCTATACAGCATGAACCTTTTTTTTTTTTCCAGCCTAGTTAAACTTGCCAGTAACTCTACCTTTTAGCAAAACAAGCCAAATTAGTCTATAAATAGTGTATGTGAGTTTCTCTTTCTCCTCTACATTTTACACAAAGCCTGTTAATTTACAAGTCAGAGAGAGTTAAATGGGTGTTAGTCACAGAAAAGAAAAAGCCCAACTGAGTTTTAGAGATGATAATCAGTGTCCAGTCTTTTAGCTCTCTTCTTGGGTTCCATGTGACATAATTTTATTAGACAATTTTTTTCAAACTATTTTGATGATTTTTTTTTAATGAGAGAGACTAGGTTATAGCTCAGCTCTGGTGATGTTGGTAACTGAACCTGCAGCAACTAGGACCTCAGGCATGGCGATGAGTTATTGGTGGGTTTTTGGTTAGGGCTCATGTTGGGATTGAGGTTATAGAGTTATCTCCGCCAGAATTCATATGAATGAAATCTCTGGATTGGAATTATGTTTGTAGTTGAGGATTTGAATGGGGTTCCTACTAGTGTTAATGTAGGTTTAGGTTTAGTTTAAGTTCAGTTTTTTATTTGGTTTTGAGTTAGTCTCAGATACAATTAGCATTAATATTTGGTTTAAGCTTTGTGTTGTTTCATATTTGGGTGTGGTTGGTACTGGATTCTAGTGATGGCCAGGCTTAGTGTTATGATTTGGGCTTGACTTGGATTGTGTTGGGGTAAATGCTAGGTGGGATTTGGGTTGTCAAGGTTTTTGTGTTTGGGTTAGGGATGGAGTTAGGACCTGATCAGTGTAGTGTTCAAAACAAACTTTGCAAGGTCACCTAGAAAAAATGTTTTAATTTTAATTTAATTAACTAGAAACTTTTTTATGTTTAACTGAAATTCAGCTATACATATATCACTATGTCACAGATACCAGCAGAATATAATTTAAACAGATATTTAATAACATAAAAATTTTAAGGCTGGGGTGATAGATGGCAAGAGAACAATATATATTAGTCAGTAGTAATAAGAATTTCTTGTCTTCTAAAATAGATGGCTCCCACAAATGTCCTCCAATATGTCTCTTATGAGGAATAATAGAAATGAAATTCTGAGTGGGAAATGTTTCTGTTTACCTTTGCTTCTGAATTTCCTTTCCTGTTCCCACCCCAACCCCTTTCTTTTTTTCTTTCTTTCTTTCTTTCTTTCTTTCTTTCTTTCTTTCTTTCTTTCTACCTACCTTCCTACCTTCCTTCCTTCCTTCCTTCTTCCTTTCTTCCTTTCTTCCTTTCTTCCTTTCTTCCTTTCTTCCTTCCTTTCTTTCTTTCTTTCTTTCTTTCTTTCTTTCTTTCTTTCTTTCTTTCTTTCCATCCATCTTCCTGTCTTGGCTTAGCAGCCTGGGGTCAGTCCACTTTCACAAGAATTATATAACTAGTCTAACAGGATCTTTAGGAAAAGTTCTGTAGAATGATCCCAAGCCCTCAAGAAGACAAAAAGCAAAGCTGTTCTCATTACCAATATTCAGCAAAATGACTCGTCTTTTATCTCCTGCCTCAGATTATTGTGGAATTCTATTTTCTCTATCATTTTAAGTATTTGCTAGCCATAGACGGTATTTATTAAGAGGATGAATTGGAAGTCCTAAATACGTGTCTGTCATGGAGAGGCCTGATAATTGGTGTGGTAAAGTGAAACCCTCTCAAAGTTTTTGTGTGAACAATGTCACCTTCTGTCAATCTTAGACACACACACACACAGAAGAATGAATGCAATTCAATTTTGCCTTTGGTCATAAAACAAATTGTTCACCATTTGCAGCTGAAAATAAACTTAAGTTTTCTTGTCATTACCCCATGGTACAGTAGATATATTTTCTGTTAAAATAGAACATGGGAAATTATAAAATAATTATACTTTAGTATAGTAATTCTGGAATTAAAAGCACAGTGATTTTTCAAGCACAGCAACTAATATATCTGTTCTATGCACTGGAATTCTTTGTATATTTGACAAAAATGTTTCACAATTACAAGTTGTCTAAAAACCCACCCGTCCAGTAGTGATTATTTTATCATCCAAAGTAGAACTTCAATTAAGGTTTCAAAAGAATAAACATGAGATAATAAACAGGAGATAAACATGAATGATCTATCCCTGGAAAGTATACTTTAATTAAGATACTCCCTATGCTAATGACATAATCCGGTAACAAAGCAAAACAAAATTAAAATTTTCTTTATGAAGATCTGCTGATGTAAACAGCGAGTGATTATAATCCAATGTTCCGGATGCAGTGGGCCTGAAAAGGAGCCAGTGAAATAGTTCATTTGGACTGTGTGCTGCTTTTCTTTGTGAATGACCCAAGTTCAAGTCTGCCCTCCACTGTATAGAAGGATCTTACACATTAAAAAGGGATTGCAGTTTACAATATTAGGAGTTAATAGTGAACTCAAAGCTTAAAAAGTCACCCTCCCTAAAATGTGACTTTACAGATCTTGCAGACAATCACAGGAAATCATAGGAGATAAAATTTTATTTCTTAACTTTAGTGCAATTCCATTTTGGCTGTAAGTGAATATAAATTTCTTTTTTCAAGCACTTCTTCTTCTTCTAGCATTTGCCCTTCTTCCGTAGCCAGTTAATGGCTTTAAAGTGACTGGGATCCATGTGGATTCAGTTGGCTAGGAAGGATCATCAGTTTTCCCAATGAATGGGTACTCACGGGATGCACCCCATTCATTGGGGAAACTGACGATCCTTCCTAGCTGACTGAATCCACATGGATCCCAGTCACTTTCAAAGCCATTAACTGGCTACGGAAGAAGGGCAAACGCTAGAAGAAGAAGAAGTGCTTGAAAAAAGAAATTTATATTCACTTACAGCCAAAATGGAATTGCTATAAATTTCAAGAGGAATGTGAATTTTCAAGTATCCTACAATCTGGAGAAATCACAGGGCCTAGCAAAAGTAATTTACTTGAGAAATTTCTTAAGTGCATTTCAAAGAAGATTTAAAAATCCAAATGTAGATAAAATAATGGTTTTATTAAATAGATTTGCATGCCAAGCTGAATAGGATACTCTCTTTAAAAAGGAAACCCCCAAACCAGAGAAGTCACAGCCTTTATTTACTGCTGCTATTATCTTTGGTGTTAATTTACCTGAGGGCAGTTACATCAAAGTAGAAAAACTGATTCAAAGTATAACCACTAAACAATACCCAGGAGGTAGATAATGATTTGGAAAGCAAGTTCCAAATGGCAAGAGCATTGATGGGAATGTTAATCCATTTGTTTTCTTGTGACACTAGTCTTGGTTCTGTGACTTTTAGTCATGGTAATTGAACATACATAGACATAAAATAACACTATATAAGCAAATGCTTTCATTGTTCTTGAGTGGGTCAATTGTCTCTTGCTCTTCTTACATTCTGTCAGAACAAGTCGTCCAAAGTAGTAGTTAGTTCTTCAGTCTGGGTCCTGGGATAAAAAGTAGAACATTGCTTCCCCACTCATTTATAAGGAAGAAATAAGTATATAAGCCACTGAGATGTTCAGAGGTTGTCAGTTACCACTGTAAATGCTAGCTGAAAGCAGGGGTGAGGGAGCCTCAATGAAACCAATAATTGTGGGTTTTCTTGTTACTGGTAGCTGAATATATCCTAGATAATATATCTGGGACACATATAAGAATAAAGGGTTATCATTTTGTTTACGTATGGAATTTATTTATGTAGCAGCTATTTTTAGTGTACGTTGATTGACTGATCTCAGGACCAAGATAATTAAAAGGTGAGGGACTCTAAAAGAGATACCACATGTGGGGAAGCAAGTATGTGTAGTTCACACAGAGAATTCCACAGCGTGGATACCGATGTAGCCAGCAGGCCATAAGAAGCTAGAAGTAGCTGAGATGGATGACTCAAAATAAACTCGGTATGCTCTATGTATGTATGTGTATGTGTATGTGTATGTGTATGTGTATATGTATATGATGTATTGCCAGAGAGAGACAGAGAAAGAGAATTGTTCTTTGGGAATTCAAAACATATCAGGAAAAGATGGAAGAAATTAGTATTCTGAAGGACTGGATGTGAATTCATGTTTTCTTTTCATGTCAAAGATTAATTAAAAGAAAACCCAAAACAGCAATATAAAACGATTCACTCTAATGCATACACAATTATCATTTATTTGAAAACTTTTTTTTTTCTTAAAAAGAGCTTTAGTTATTTTCACCACAAATGTATTTGTTGCATTTGGAGCAATTTTATCATCTGGTCCTTAGTTTCATAACTGGTGCTCTGATTCACGCTCCTTCAGTATGTCAGCCAATTATTCAGTTCCCTTCAGATTAGTGGCAATTATTTTTGTTGAAATGTACTAGATCAACTTTCACTCCACAATTCTTCTGACTTGTGATCATCCTTGATACCACTGTTTTTCTCAACAGTTTTCTGTAATTATCAATTCAACATTGAATTCAAAGAAAGAATCAAAATTAAATTCCATGTAAGTCCAATTCAACATAGGATCCCAGAGGTTCTACAGTTGACACCTGCATTTTATCTATAGCTTTGCATTTACACAGTCAAAACCCTGGCTCAAGATACTTTATTTTCTTGCCCAATATACTGTAAAATATTCAAAGCTATAAATCCCTATTCAATTCTTCCCTTCTTGTGCATTAGAGATATAGTAGCCCAAGTGGTCACTTAAAAATATCAATCAATTCACACTACTTTTCTATAGAAAGATGCTTACTGGGAGTTGGGCGGTAGCACAGTAGGTTAAGCGCAGGTCATAACTATTCCAGTTTGAGTCCCCGGCTCCCCACCTGCAGGGGAGTCACTTCACAAGCAGTGAAGCAGGTCTGCAGGTGTCTGTCTTTTCTCTCTCCCTCTGTCTTCCCTTCATATCTCCATGTCTCTCTGTCCTATCCAACAACAACGACAACAATAATAACAATAATAAAACAACAAGGGCAACAAAAGGGAATAAATAAATAAATAAATAAACAAGATGCTTACTGACTGGCAACTTTATTTAAGATGTGGACTAAAACTTCTGTACTTTTAAAACTGGTCTTGACATTGTATCAGCTGTTTAACATTGAGTCAAGTATCCCAACTGCCTGTATCAAGCTGCCCTGACTGTTTTTCAGTCACAGTGTCCCCTGACGCAGTCTTTATAACTGCTATTTACCAGACCTGGAATTCTCTGTCCCACGAAGCTTTCTGCCTAGATAACTTCAGTATCAGTTCATCACAGATGCCACTTCTACTTATTAAATATACCTCAGTATCTTGGTTTTTTCCTTTTTACTTTGTAAAATAATGCTTATAATTATGTATCCCTAAGGTGAGTATTTAAGATTTGTAAGTCTCATGAGGACAAGGATGGCATTGCATTCAGCCTTTATAGCAGTAGGGTGTGGCACAAGGTCACAACACAATAAAAGTTTAGAGTGGATGAATGATGTATGGATTGGAATCAAAATGCATTAAACTGGAATATCAAATTTTCTAGATTTTATATTATAAATATTTCCCCAACAATCTGCAAATTGAATAAATGTGTATCATCTTGAATTTTCGTAATTGTCTATAAATCAAAGGTACTCTTACTGAATTATACAAAAAGAATTGGAGAATTCTTAAAATTTTATGTGTGCCAATATGTGTCTGCAAAAAAACATATTTTAAGAAATTCAGAGGGCCATACAGTAGCACAGCAAAGTACACATGGTGCAAAGCTCAAGGACCAGCTTAAGGATTCCAGTTGGAGCCCCTGGCTCCCTGCATGCAGGGGGGGTCACTTCATGACTGGTAATGCAGGTCTGCAGGTGTCTATCTTTTTTTTCCCCTCCTCTCTCAATTTTTTCTGTCCTACCCAATAATAATGACAGCAACAATAACAACACAATGATAAACAAGGGCAACAAAAGGAAAAAATAGCCTACAGGATTTGTAGTGTGGGCACTGAGTCCCAGTAATAACCATGGAGGCAAGAAAAAAAAAAAATTCAAAGGCTGAAACCAATTAAAGTTTAAGATACATCTTTTATGTCTTTCCAATAGATCTTTAAATAAAATACATATTTGTAATAAGACCTTAACTAAAAGCATGTTCATGTAACATCTCTGTAATTGTAATACTATATATAACCTGGACTCCAGTCTCATTACAATTTCACTGTGTGTTAAACTGTGAATTTTTGAGGAAATTCTATATTATCTCTAGTGACAAATGGCATACCGAATCCTAATGCAATAATACTCCATTTCATGCTAAACATTGATTACATGTTTAGAGGTGACATTCTTTACTGGATTTACTTAGGGACCAGGCAAACAAGAGATTCTATCACTTCTTCTTCTCCTCCTCCTCCTTCTCTTTCTCCTTCTTTTTGCCTCCAGGATGATCACTGGGGTTCCATGCCTGTACTACAAATCCACTGCTCCTGGAAGCCATTTTTTTCCCTTTTTTTTTTTTTTGTTGCCATTGTTGCTGTTGGATGGGACAGAGAAATCGAGAGAGGAAGGGAAGACAGAGAGGGGGAGAGAAATACAGACACCTGCAGACCTGTGAAGTGACTCCCTTACAGATGGGGAGCCAGGGACTCAAACCGGGATCCTTATGCCGGTCCTTGTGCTTTGCACTATGTGTGCTTAACCCGCCATGCTACCACCTGGGCTCTGATTCTATCACTTTTATAGGTGCTGTGACACAGGAAAAGCAAATAGTGCACCAGACCCTAATGTTACTACTCAGAAGAGACACTCCTCACTTTTTGGCTCCTACTTAATTAGTCAAAGTCAGTTATAAGACAAGCCTAACTTCAAAGACAAACTGAGGAGTACAATTCCATGATGTTAGCAAGGAAGAAAAGGAGAGAGGCAAGAGTAATTTTGAAGATCTTAGAAGCAAAAGTGAAACCTTTCATTCAATCATTTGCTCACCATGCTTTCTTTCTTTCTTTTTTTTTTCCTGCACATGCTTATTGGGTATAAAAGTAAAATGAGTCACTGTGTGTGTTCAAGATTTGGAAGTGACCAATTAAACAAAATTGTTGGTCTATAGTGCAACAACATGGGACCTAACCTGCCCATCCCCCAGATAAAGCTGTTTGACTACCTATCCACTATGGGCTGCCTTTCTATTTATGAAGAGGTTTCTCAAAGCCTCTACTCTTCCTTCATGAGACAGTTTCTCTGTCTCTGAAACATTTTGCTCTGGGCCACACTTTGGTTCCCTGACCGTGAACTTTGGTTTCTTATGACTGTGATCGTACAGCTTGGGAGATGCACAGAGATTTCTCCTTGGACTTTCTGGAATCCCTCTCCCATGTTTCCCGAGAAGGACTACATTTTGCTCCAGGCCACACTTCGGTTCCTTATGACCATGATCGTAGAGTTTGGAAGATGCACGGAGATTTCCCCTGGGACTTTCTGGGCTCCCTCTCACATGTTTCCCGTGGAGAAGGACTACTCTAAGTTGAAGAGCATTCTCCAGTACCCTGGCAGTCCCCAAGAATGGAGATACATGGTTAGTTCTACCCTCCTAATTTGATTCTTTCTTAGATGGGAAGACACTTTTAAAAATGGGTGCCTGCAGCAATCCAGCAGGAACCATCAGAAGCACCTTAAATGGAATTTCGAGGAGCTTTTTGGACTAGGGCACCCTCCGGGGACTCATGATGCTACATGGTAAGATCTGGATAATCTGGTTCAAGTTGTGTTTCATAAGAAAGTGATTTTAATGACTGAATTTTTGTATGACCTATTTTGCTGTGAGTATTCTGAAATTTAATTGACTTAAAAAATGAAAAAATGTTGGATGCAGCCATGATTTCTAGAGACATCCAGAAAGAGTCCAAAAATTGTTTTGTTTTGTTTTTTCTCTTTTGATTTTTTCCGTCTTGGAAACGTTTAATCCTGAAAACTGTATGAGTATGGGCAGGGTAGATAAAGCAATGGTTATGTTAATGATTCTCATGCTTGAGGCTTCTAACCATGGTTCTTTTATTGAGTTTAAACTGTTTAAACAACCTTAATATCATACTAGAAATGACTTCCAATTATAATGGAGTTATCAATTATAGTAAACTTCTAATCTGCTACAAGTTTTGCTTCACAAATAAGTGAATTACAGCTGTCAAGTCTTCACATGAAAAAGCATCTGCTCAAATGGAATCCCTGGAAATCCATTTGGACCCCTGTTCTCTGACATCGCCCACAAGATGGCACGACTACAGCAGCCCCCCCCCCACCCCCGCGAAACCAATGATGTGACCTGGCACAACCTGAAGAAACTGATTCACAGACTCCAAAGCTCACTCTCTACTGAAAAGTGGAATTACAGTGGTTGACCTTCCCCATCGAGGCAGACATGCAGCGTTTCATCCCCTGGCATTTCTTCTGTGGTCATCTGCTTTGGACTGATGCTTCTATCGGACTTACTGGTACATCTCCTGGACACTTTACACAACTTTAAAGCAGTTTCCCTTTACACTGCATGGTTTCTCAAAGACTGACCACAGCAGTCCATGGACTTTGCAGCCAGCAGCCTTGGGACTCTATAGGCCATGCCCCCTCACCTGCAGGCCCTGCCCCCAGATTCAGGAACCCCCCCCTTACTAGGTCCTGCCCCCAGAGATAGGGAACGTCCTTTGAGGCATGAAACGCCCCCAGAGGCAAGAGATGCCCACAGAGGCAGGAAACGCCCTTTGAGGCATGAAACACCCCTAGAGGCAAGAGATACCCCCAGAGGCAAGAAATGCACTTTTGCCTGCTAGGCCTTGCCCTTTGAGGTAGGAAACGCCCCCTCAGGCCTCCCCTTGGCATCACACTGGTTCTTGCTGCTCTCCTATTTGTTCCTCCATGTCTTGTGCCAGTTCTTTTGAAAATGCCTATATGATATAGGTTTCTGTTCACCCCATAATCCTGATACTATGCCATTAGTTAAAAAGAAAGGGGGAAATGTTGGTCTGCTTCTAAATTCTGCTTCTAAGACCCCTTCTGTTGCACTGCTTAATTGTTGTGGTCTATTTACATAATCACTGTGTTACCTGGGAACCACCCTGCCTGCAGGGTATTGGTTTAATCCCCACTGGTTAGATGGAAACTTTCTATGATCTGTTCACGCTCTTTTTTTGCTCCACCCCCTCTCCTAGTCATTTCCTTTCTCTTGCCACTTCCGGTGGAGAGATGCATAAAAGGCAATGTATCTAATTAATAAACAAGATACTGCTTCCCAGCTCAGCCATGAGTCCGTTTGTCTGTCTCCTGCCCGCAAAGCTAGACCGGCAACTGGCGCCCCGAACTGGGACCGGCACAAAATAATGCAAAGATGCAAGGAATAAAATAGACTCAGATACCGGAGCATTTCAAGATGCCTAACTTCAAAGTCTTTGAGTGACTGCACAAACCATACAATTGACAGGCTTGATCATTTAAAAATGAATTGCTTTTTAAAAACAGAATTATCAAAGAACTCTAAAGATGCATTTAACTATGTACATATGCTATGTGTTTGTGTTTATCTAAATACATTAAAAAGAACTTATTAATCAACAATCTTCTTTACTCAGCTTAAAGATAAATTTGTCACTTCACTAAGAGCCAGGACAGAATATAGAAACCCTTCAAGTAGCACACGAGGGCTGCTGTCTGTCAGTTTCATTTGCAGTATAAATGCTAGTAGCTATACTTTTTGTAATATTAGTCCACCAGACTATAATTCTTTATATCCAATAAAATGTTTTATCTTCCACACCAAAATATGATATACTACTCACTGTTAAACATTAGTATTACAAGCAAGTAACATTAAAAGCAATATGCCATCAAATTCCTAGAATCCAAATACAACTTTCTTTTTTTGATTTTTTTTCTTTTTTGCATACTTAATTATTTTCACACATGACTATGTACAGAAATTATATCAGGAAAAAGGAGGAGAAAATGAAGGACATATTCCATCCTAAATGCTAGACTAATTCTGAAAATACAAAAAAGGAAGCCATACTCTGAAGGCTCAAGGTTGTTCTAGTCACTTGCTCAGATAACATAAGCAATAATTATGGCTCTAAAATTAATTGTGGGGACTGACCATTTACTCAGTTATGTCACTGCAACATCATTTACTTTTATTTAGTCATGCACTTGATATGAGAAAGAAATTAGAGAGACAGTGGGAGATAGGGGGAAAGACAGATACCTGCAGCACTGCTTCACTGATGATGAAAGTTCCCCCCAGCTGTTGGGGACTGGGGACTTGAACCTTAGTCCTTGTGCATGGTAGTGTGTGTACTCAATCAAGTGTATCACAGGCTGCCCCCTACATGACATCTTTAGGGCTGATTCTGTACTAATTTTTAAGTAGTAGGAAGAAAAGCAATCTTATTAACGACCAAAAAAATCATAGTTGAGGTGTCTAAAGGAATCTATTTAGGTAGGGTGGTGATAAAAGAAGAACCTGTTCCTGGCACTAAGAGGTTGGCATATATACAATCCTATTTAAGGAAACAGATTTCAAACACACTTTATATAAGTATTTCTATAATTTTTTAACTCATCAGTTAAGTCTTACAGATAAGCAATTTTTGAACTAACCACTGATTTCCTACATATTTCCACAAATGAGCATGTATCCTACCTCAATAGAGAATGTGATTCTGTTAATTCATATGTTAAAATGATAATAAAGCTTACATCCTTGATGGTTTAAAAAAGTTGCAGAGAAAAAACAAACAAAAAAAGTTATAGAGAGGCAAAGGCAGAAAGAGGAAAGAAAGGAGAGTGTGAGAGAGAGAGGGAGACCAGTGATAAGCTTCCTTCATTGCAGCGGAAGCAGGGATCAAACCTGGGCTTTGCAGTTAGCACAGCAGTGCACTATTCAAGTTAATATTCCACTAACCCCCTCCACGATTTTTAAAATGAAAACAAATATACATTGTGCTGCCAGAATTTTTCCCTGTACCAAAAACCAAAAACACCAACATGATCTCCTTGCCTGTTGTTACATGTCATTTTGGTGTCTACTATGGTAGATTTCAGCTTGCATTTTGTCTGCAGAAAGTGAACTTTAGCTCTTTCAAGGGAGAAAAATCTAGCAAGGAAGCAGGGAAACAAACACAAAACACTTTTCCTCCTAAAACTGCATGCTTAAATGACATCAAATTGCACAAACTTAAATAGATTTTAAAAGATAAAATAGGTATTATTATGGAAGTAACTCAAACCTTGGACTGGTAAGTGTTGACATTTTGTCTTATCTCTAACACCTACTTTTAGGACATTCAGATTTTGTCATATAAAGTGGTGTGTGGGATTATATTCACAGATACAGAAATGTGTTCTGTTTCATTACACCCACGAGTCCCAGAACAGTAGACCAAAAACTGGCATGAAGAAGAACCATTCTACAAAAGGAAGCATAGCTAATGTGCGGATATATAATGCAATAGTTTAGTCATCATGGTTTTCTACAATTTTAAACATGATTGTGGTACTAGGAAGCTTTAATTTGCCTTTTAAATAGGGTTATTAGACATGACTAGGTAGGTATATGTTAAGTACATTTTGCTTTTAAACATTTCTATATGTCAGTGCTTGTAAGTCACATACCTATTTTAAGAGATATATTTTTATTTCAGGAACACTTTATATGATCATTGCTAATGTATTTTTCATAGATCAAATCATATCTAAGTTCCAGTAGTCAAAGCTTTTAGATAAAGTAAACTCAGAATTTTAACATTAGAACAATCATTCAGTGAGAAACATGGATATGACATTTGTAATATGGAAGACAAACTAAGTCATAAAGATTAACAGAAACTTAGAAGAGGAAAGGCACTTCAAAACATTCTTCAGAGAAATAACTGTATAGAAAAAAAAAAGAAGAAGAAATGAGTGTCACAAATCCTAACTATATCATACTTTACCTTCCTGATTAGAATGATATTGAAAAACATTCTATTAACTTGAAGATATCATGCTAAGTGAGGAAAGCCCAAAAAGACAAAGATGAAAACCAGATAATGTTCTTTATAGATAGAACTGAAGAAACAAGGATGGTAAAGGAAAACAAAGTGAAACTTGAACTGGGTGTGGTGCATTATACCAAAGCAAAGGACTCTGAGAAAAGAGGGAAGAGGAGGGTAGAGGGGTGTTTGGGTCCTGGTGTCTGATGGTAGGCTGTAACCTAGACTGGAAGAGTGTCTTGAACACACCTACCATGGCAAGATGAGAAGTTGTGCCCATGTGTCAACAGATATACTGTAGACTATTAATTCATTCCAATAAAGTGGGAAATAATAAAGAAAGCAAACAAAAAAGTAAGTTTTATAAAGGCAAAGTATAAAGTATTAAATTACCTAGGGAGTTAAATTCAAGTGGAAAGGTAAGGCAATTGCTAAAAAAAAGTCAAATGAAAACTCGATCCAAAAGTCGAAATAAAAAAGAAATATGGGGGGTGGGTAGGGTCATCATATTAACTAGCTTCAGTGACTAGATTTATTAGAGTTTCTTCCTTGTTGCAAGTTTAGAGGATCCCAAGAAAACGAAGGGTGTGGTTCAATGAAAAAAGTTGTGGAACCAAAAGATCAGGTTCCGTTTTTCTAAGAGAAAAATAAACTCTCATTTTGTTAATGTACTGTCATTTTTCATCTTTATCAGAACATAGCAGGCATGTTTCTATTTCTCTTACCAAGAGTTGTATAAGCCTGAATATGAAGCAGTTTTAGCTGAACATGTGTTTCCTCCTTTGTAAAAGGTGACTCCCTACAGTGCTGTCTGTCTCTGAAGTGTCATGAATTCATGATGTACTAAGATTACAGGAGTGTGTGTGTATACACTGAAAATGAACAGTATATGTGTAGCATACCCAGTGTTCAACAATATGGTACTACCCTAAGGCCTTTGCTAATATTTAACAATCACTCAAAATTTAAATAGGTTAATTAAAATAGCTGTTATAATTGTCTTAGAAAATTAATCACACTTAAAATAGGGGAGAAAAAATTGTAACTTCAATTACAGGGACTCAGTATAACACCTCATAAAAACTGCAGCAAAGGTGGGCGCGAGGAATCACATCATTGCAAGACTGGCCAGCTCCTCATGGGGCGCGAGCGCTTCCACACTATGATCATCATCTCTGGCATTATGCTATTCCACTGCAGAATACTGTGCCCCAGTATGGTTCCGTAGCCCCCATGTCCACTTGGTCGATTCCAAATTATATTCCTCCATGAGGATAATTTCTGGAACCATCCGTTCCACCCCGGTTCCATGGCTGCCAGTTCTTAGCAACATCGCCCCGCCAGATATTCGTTGGGATGTGGCATCATCTAAGTTCATTTCCCACGTCTATGCTCCACCGGACCTGCCAATATACGCGGATATCTTCGCCCACCCTGTCCAACGCTTGACGTCTCGTCATCCAATCTGGTCCCCTATGCCTACACTGAACTTCTCTGTTCCAGACTCTTGGAAACAGAGCTGGCAGTCAGCTGAGGTAAAGAACAAACACCTCATCACAGACCCCTGCAAGCGTCAACCCGGCTTTGACCTAGCACGTTATGATTGGGCCCTCCTCAATCGCTATTGAACAGGCCACGGCCGGTGCGCCGCTATGTCCCATCGCTGGGGAGCCAGAGACGACCCGAACTGCCCCTGCGGCTCCAGACAGACTATGACCCACATAGTCAACGCCTGCCACCTCTCCAGATTCAAAGGAGGTCTCGAAACTTTACATCAGGCTCAACCTGATGCTGTTGACTGGCTACGGAAGAAGGGCAAACGCTAGAAGAAGAAGTATAACACTGATGGACGTATTCAATATCACGTTCATGTGTAGAGTGTGTGATCTCCATCTCAGTTGGTTCTGTAAGATATTAATGCATGGTAAGAAGTACATGGCTAAAGTGTTAGAGGCGAAACACCTCAACAATCACTATTCAAGAAGTCTAGAGAACCGGTGATGGTGCAGCTAGTAATAGCTCACACATCAACCATGTATGAGGACCTGTATTCAAGCCCATGTTTCCCACCTGTGTGTGTGTGTGTGGGGATCATAATCAGTTGAACAGGCTGCAGATATCTCTCTTTCCCTCTGTCATTCACTCCCTCTCTCCCTCCTTTCCTTTGTTCATTTCCCATTTCCTTCTTTCTCCCCCCACCCCCATAACTCGGTCTCTAGCCCCTCCCTTTCTTTTTTTTAAAAAGGGAAGAATTTGGTGGGTTCATCTTGTTGCAGATACTAATCCCCAGCAGCAACCCTGATGGTAAACAAAAGTCTGATTTTAGTACATTTAAGTTATTTTAAGCATGTGTCTTTTTTTGATTCTTTAAATTCAAAGATGCATACTTTAGTTCCACATTCATGACTCACCTTTATCGTGCAACAGATGTCTGTAACACTTGGGCATTGTCTCAGTAAGGCTCACCTTTGGCCTTTCTTTGAATTACCAAATAATTATGAAGTCAGTATTTATAAAAACAATTTGCTACTACAGTGACCCACACTTATTTCTGGTTTTATTTTTCTGTGATTTCAGTGATCTGTAAATATATACTAATATATCTTAAGGGAGAATGCATATTCATATACACAGCTGTGTAGGAGACTTTTTTTTCCCTTTTGTGGCCCTTGTTGTTTAACATTGTTGTTGTGGTTATTGTCATTATTGTTGGATAGGACAGAGAGAAATGGAGAGAAGCGGGAAAGACAGAGAAGAAGAGAAAGACAGACACCTGCAGACCTGATTCACTGCTTGTGAAGCGACTCTCCTGCAAGTGGGGAGCCAGGGGCTGGAACTGGGATCCTTAAGCCTGTCCTTGTGCTTTGCGTCACATGCGCTTAGCCCGCTGCGCCACCGCCCAACTCCAAGGAGACTGGTGTTCTACTTGACTGTCATTTCTTGTTCTTATTCTCTTACCATGTTAGATTTACACATTAATTTTTACCACAGATACATAGAGTGCGTATAGATTCCTCATTATGGAAGGATTCAGGAATTCACTGTGGTTCATATCTTCTGTGCTAAGGGGAAGCACCCTTCCATAAGATTCTCTCTCTCTCAATATGATGATAGTATTGAAACACTACAATTTCTCTTTAATAGGTGAATTAAGTCAAACAACAAAGGTTAGCTGTGGTTACTACCTTCACACCTAATGGGTTTGTATGTCACTCTATCACATCCTTCTATTTCTCCTTATAAAATTCTCATTATGGTAACTATTGTGCCTTTGCTATCGGTATTTTTTTTCCCGTTTCTCTCTTTTCTATAATTGAAACCTGTAGCTCTTCTGTTGTTCTTATACTGCTTTGCCTCTTGAGTAGCATACTAACCTCTGTGTTCTAGTCTTCCAAATGGTAGAATGACACTTCTTATAGGGCTGTTCTCACGTCAAGTACTTGATTTGTAGCAGGTGTTTGTTTAGTAGCTTGTAACTATTAATGCGATTACGATGACAATTTATGCATTATGTTAAGGGAAGTGTGTTCTGGTTCCTGATCATAAGAGCTCACTGGTTTCTGAGCATGATCATCCAACCACAATAGGAGACAGACATATTTAACAATTTATATAGCAAACGTTATAAAGTTATAATGTAACCGTGCTGTGACTATAATCACACATACAAAAACATTACCCTATAAATAGAAAAGCTGAGGAGTCGGACGGTAGCACAGCGGGTTAAGAGCATGTGGCGTGAAGCGCAAGGATCAGTGTAAGGATCCCAGTTGGAGACCCCGGCTCTCCACCTGCAGGGGAGTCACTTCACAGGTGGTGAAGCAGGTCTGCAGGTGTCTTTCTCTCCCCCCTCTCTGTCTTCCCCTCCTCTCTCCATTTCTCTCTGTCCTATCCTCTCTGTTAACGACGACATCAATAACAACAACAGTAATAATAACTACAACAATAAAACAAAAAGGGCAACAAGAGGAAATAAATATTTTTTAAAAAAAAAAGACATAGGAAAGCTGGTTTACATAAGATTTACATTATACTCTTCTGAAGTGTCCAAACTATTTTTCATGTTCCACGTTGTCTTTTGCATGCTCTGAAATAAAATAAACTAGCAATTCTTGGTTCCCTTATTTATATAAAAATTAAGGAAGACTGGCTTATATCACCTACCCTCACATATTAATTTGTAAGAATCTAAGGGTTTGTTATCCCTCTCACTACCCTATGCTAGTTCACTTCAGTGTATACTATAGAGTCATAGATGTTTCAAATAATGCAAATCCTACTCACAAGAATGCCTAAAAAGAAAAACTGCACAAAAGAAAAACACTACTGATTTATGTTTGTGGTAATAACCTTTGAGGTATTGTTGGTGTAAAGCACTATTGAAATTCTGAATTTTCATTAACAGTTCAGGAGTCAGAATTTTAACACCTATGCAAAAGCTATATTGTATGCATTTCCAATCTCTTGTGGACTTCCTTAGAATAGATTTTAATTCCTTCATCGCATAGTCAATTGTTACTTTAATGTCAAAATTCCATTTTTCAACCAAGAAGAAAAACAAAATAACAACAACAACAAGCCTTCACTGAATATTAATGTGGTCCTAGATGAAAATGATGGGAAGAGAAAACCTGAGAATTCTCAGAACCCAGAATCATCTCTCAGTGTGCCTTTCCTTAGAGACATGAATTACTTAATGAACAGCTGACTTGGCACAAACTAAAGGTCTGTTCTGTGTCACAAACTTAAATTAACAGTTCCCCTAAATCCATCTTGTAAATTCACGTGACTTACTAGACTCAGCCAAACAAAGAAGATGCATGATAACTCTACAACATAGTTATTATGACTGGAAGAAGCAAAAATTATGTATTTTACCAATGATGGCATCATTATACTTGTTCTACTCATTGGAAAATGTATATTCTCTAAATGAGAAAATGTCTCAAAATTGTGAAATTATTTAGGTGAAGGAGAAAATTATAAGGATCCAGAAATAACTCAGACAGTAATTTATCAGTAGTTATCCTACTCTAATTTGGGTATGAAATGAAGTTATAATATCATGGAATGTATGACCCATTTTTTACATTTAATGATCAGAAGATAAAATGATAGTATAGTCAGGCAATTTCAAAACAGCAGTTTACACCTGACTTATTTTCAAATTTTCACCTGTTCCAAAAAGTGGTTATTCTGAGTCATATTTAAATAGACCAGGTTTGATGCATGATAATGAAAAGTAATTTCTCTAGAAATTTAATATCTTAGGGAAGAACATGACCATTTAATAACTCTCATAAGGCAATAATAGTCTTAGTGATACTAACATACACTGCCCCAATTATTTAACTCTAAGGCATGTACACTACTGACACACAGAAACATTTAAAGTTATGTTCCATGTATTATAGAGGAAGCAGAGAAAGGATATGCTCCTAGAGAAGAAAGTGGAATGGAATTGTTAATTTAAAAAAATTCAATGCAAACCTAAAAGCGGTGCTAACATTTTGAATGCAACATGGCCCCTGTAATTGGATCAGGTTTATTGCTTTAAGGAATTGTTTCTGAAGCTGAAGCTGCAGGCATGCAGGGACACGTGAAGTAAAATGTAAGGGTTGCCATGGAAAGCCCACATCTTTTCTTGGACAGTCAAGAGCAACAGCAAAAAAACAAAAACAAACAAAAAAAAAAACCTGCATTAAAAACTCTAACCACATATGTCATGAAAATTGATTCTGCCTTCCCTACCATATGATATGATATATTAATGTGATGCAGTGCAGCACAAAACAGAAATCACCCACATTAATAAGACCTTCTGTCCATTAAAATGACTAATAAAATACAGAGTGGAAAAGGAAATAAATCTCCGAATCAGGTAAGTCTAACTATATTTGGGATCTAGCACACATTCTACAACCCTTAAATTCATCAATGATCACACCTGAGGACAGTTCACAGGTCTGGGACACCACCCTTAGAAGCACTGAAGCAAATATTACCAAGTACCACTCGCAGTACACTTGAGTCCTCTCAGTCAGATTTTTTTTCAGGAAAGATAAAGTCATTCCCCATTTTCTCATTCTCCCCTCTGTCAGATAAATTATTTCCAAGCAGCAGACATCTGAGACTGATCTACTGTCTTTAGCAAAAAGCTCAATGATGTCTGGATGGAGGCGTGGCACCTGGACTAAGGAGGTGGCAGAAATCTGTTGAGAATCACAGCAGGTTCTGTGAAGCTCTAGAGAACCCACGTGTGCAGGGGCTGAAGAAAGTTACTGCCTCCTCTTCTAAGGCAATGCTTGACTTTTCAAATAGGTGGGAGGCAAGGGTGGGGGGATGGGAAGTAGAAGATTAAAAAAAAAACCAAACAAACAAAAAACAGGAGAGGTGGGCAGTAAGGGAGAAGGCTTAAGTCCTTCACAGGTGTGCCTACCTATGCTTCTCTCCCCCAGGTCAAATTTGTTATTTTCCTCTCTTAAAGGGGACTTAAGCAGCCGGAATGCTGAGCATCTTAATAGGCTCAGCCTGGAACAAAGAAACCTAGTTCCTAATACTGTATCTCTCTCTGTTGGAGGATCACGTGTCCTGCTTTCGCTGGAATGTACTCTTCTCACCCACACTATAAAATCTCTATTGTGCTTAGAAATTTTGCCCAGGTTATAATATGCTCACATACACATTGTTTTTCTTTCATTTGTTTGTTTCCATCTACCCAGGGAACCACAATTCAACCTATTGCAGGTACACATTTTCTTGCTGACCCAGTTACTGCTGCAGGTGCAGTGTTTAAAGTGTGTGTGTGTGTGGGGGGGGGGTCATCAGGAATAGCAGGTGATGGACCCTGAAGCCTTGCTGCGCCCCCACCCCCAACCCCTTCTAATTCCCTTTGAAGGAGAACTTAGGACATGGGAGACCCAGATGCTTCCTTTCTGATGCCCACTCCAGGGAGTTGTGAAAGTGACCCCTTTCCTTCCTTCCCTTCCTGGGGCTCCCCCTTTCCCTCACAGCCTCCAGGCTTTGTGATCAGAGATCACTGACAGAGCAGCTGGAAGCAGGGTGCTTTATTCAGCCCTGGCAGACAAGAAGTCTGTAATGAAGCAGTTTTTCAGCCATCTTCATTATCATGAAGTCACATTATATGTAAAAGCCACTCCATGCAGCCTCTATTCTCCTCGGGTCTCTCCCCCCCTCCCCCCGAGCCTCCACCCCACACTTTTTTTTTTTTTCGTTTGATTCTGCACACAAGGAGACTCAGGACCTCTTGGTAGCCAATCCGATGGCTCAGGAGCAAGGGGATCAGATGAACACAATGTAAGTGAGATTCCCCAACCGCTTTCCACATTCCATGGGAAACTGGTCCAGCATGCTTAATGACTCCAACATGCCTAAGGGGACCAGCGCTGGGCTCGCCAGCAGTGTGGGTGCACCAGCTTCACAGCACAACACAAAGAAGGTGTGTGGGCAGGACTTGTCTAGCTTAGGGGGTGGGAGGCATGTTCTCCCTGACTCCCAGGGAAAGCTTTCACTCCCTTGTTCTCCCACTTCTTTCTGTCCTCCTGCCAGTCATACACCTCTCCTTCTCCTACCCTCCAAACCGCACCCTTGCTTCAATCTACAAATGGCACAGAGAGATCTGATTGTATTTAAAAAAAAAAAAAAAAAAAAAAAAAAAAAAAAAAAAACCTCTCACAGGAAAAGCAACACCTTTCAAGATAAAGAGACCAATACGACCTGCCACAAGTGTGTGTATGTGTGTGTGTGTGTACTTCAAACAAGCATTTCATCCTCCAAACACCTTAGGGAGGAGAAGCCCACCAACGATATCCAAGCTAATAGGAGAAGAGCTAAAGGCAACCTTATCTCAGTTGATTCCAGCACCCAAACCTGACACTTGCTTTTTTCACTTTCGCAGTACGGAACCTTTCAGGGTCTCCTAGCAGCCCAGATCACACAGCGCTCCCACGCCTCTCCCCCCTATACACAACCCCCCCTTCCATGGAGCACCCCACTCCCCAAAGCCTAGCAAAGCCTACCACAACCCCACTGCCTCTCCAGGCCACCACCGCCAAGCAGCTCCCAGGGAGCACAGAAGCCTCGTGTCTTTTCCCCCCACCCCCACCCGGGCTGGCTGCTGGAGTCCCCCACCCCGGGCGCTCAGGGCCGGGCCGGGGTCTCCCCAGGCACCCCACCTCCCCTGGCCACCCAGCAAGAGAGCGCTACTCACATCGCCAGCGGGAGAAACTGCCCATGAGGTTCAGGTGAGCGAAGGTCGTGCAGTGGAGCTGACAGCGGTTATTCCTTAAGAGTTCTTGGGTCCGCAGTTGAGCAGGTGCAGGGAAGGGGGTGGGGTGAGGATGGGGGTCCTCAGAGGTGGAGAGGAGGGGTGCAGCGGGAGGAGAAGGCAGAAGAGAGGACTACGGGAGTGGGGTGGGGGGTAGTCCAAGCAGGTGCCTCCTTAGACCATGGTGCTGGCAGCCTGCAGGTGGATGGTTCCAGAGAGGTTCAGGCGGGAAGCGGTTCAAGGGGATCCCGAGAGCCGGCCGGCGGGAGGCGGGGTGCGGGCGCGGGAGGTGGGGTGCGCCTCCTCTCCAGCCTCCGCCCGCCCTTCCGCACCCCGCGAGCGAGCTAGCCAACAACCGCAGCGGCAGCGGTGGTGGCAGAGACGCAGCTCCCTTCTTCCCGCCCCTGGAAGGCTGCACAGACAATAAGAAATCCCCGGCCCGCAGAGAAGAGAGGAGCAGACCAGGCGAATCGTGCCCCGGACTCGGGAGCCGCCACCCCCTTGCTGGCTGCCGCGCCTGCCTCGCCTAGCCTGTGCCAGGCGCGATCCCCGGGGACCCGGGCGCAGCCGGGGGCGGGGGGGGGGTGGCTCTCAAGGGCGCTGCGCCCCCAGCAAAGCCGAGGCGATCACGATCTCCGTGACCTGAGTGGGCGGCCGCGGGTCCGACCGACGAGAAGCCCGTGGCTCAGAGGCGAGGTGTCCCCCGGCTTCCACCTCGGGGTTCGCCCAAAGTGAGGTCCTTGGTGCGGTGGCCGGACGCACGGGTGCGGGGACTGGAAGGCGGGCAAGAAGCACTGCTCCTGGATCTTGGCTGTGTCTCCCAGCTCTCTCTGCCACCCCCTCTCCTTCTTCTTCTCCTTCCTCTTTTTATTTATTTATTTTTTGTTTGTTTTATAATTGCTCCCCCCCCCCCTTTCCGACGACGCCAGCTGCAGCTCCTTCAAAGTGTAAAACATGTCAAGGGAATTTTCCAGCCATGGGTGGTGGTGGTGGTGGCCACGTTGGGAACCTTGTGGCCTCTTTGGAGATCTTCTTCTGCTCCGTTTACCTCCACTCCTGAGCCTCCTTTCCCTCCTCCCCACCCCCAGCACAACCTCAAAAATAATAATAATACTTGCTGGAAGAAGAAAAAAAAAATCCCAGTCCGTGCGGAGAGCTGAAATGTTCGTCTCTCCTGGCCAGTCTGCTTTCTGGAGTATGGATGCGCTGCCCCGGTCCCCAGGCGCCCACGGTGCTACGGACAGGTGGCTGCAGGCGCAGCCCCAGAGTCCAGTCCGCCCGCCTCGAGCGCTCCCAGCTGCGCGGCACTCCAGCTCCCGCTCCCGCTCCCGTTCCGGCCTCTGCGCCTCTGCGCCCGGGTGCCAGTGCCCTCACAGCCTGAGTGACGCGGTGCCGGCTCCGCAGGCTGCGCAGCGCCTCCTCGGGGTTCCCTCCCCGCCCCGCCCCGCCCCGCCCCGCCCCTCCTGGCGTGCCTGCTGCAGGTCGTGGATCGCCAGGAAAAGAAAAAGAAAGAAAAAAAGTCTCCTCCTGCAGGTTCTCCAAGAGCAGTCCAGGCAGCGAGCTCTGTGACTGTTTTCACCTGCTCTGCTTCTCCAGGGGTCCAGGAAAGTGCCTGCAGGGCGCACAGAGGAGAGTGGTTCCAGCTGCCCCAGAGGCTTTCCACTGCCTCCCTTCTCCTCTCCTTGGGGAACAACGCACACTCAGTCACACTCACACCACACACACACACACACATACACACACACACACAGCACACACACACATGCCCCCCACACCCACTCCACTCACACACACATTTCACTCTCACACACACCACACACACTCACACACACTCACATACATACACTCTCACACACACACTCACACCACACACATGCCCCCCCCACACTCCAGACACACACACACACATATACGGTCACACACTCACAGCACACACACACTCACACACATGCCCCCCACACCCACTCCACTCACATTTCACTCACACACACACACACACGACACACACTCACACCACACACATGCCCACACACACACACTCCACACACACACACATTTTCCTAATCCATAAAGGCACACACATGCAATTTATTCTCACACACTGACACACCACACACACACTCACTTCACTCACACACACTCACTCACACTCATTCACTCACACTCTCTCACTCTCTCTCACACACACATTCTCTCTCCATAAAGGCACACACATGCAATTTATTCTCACACATGTCTCTTAAAGCTCCTGGAAGCAGCCATATGTTTTAAGAGTACACGAATGCAACTAATGCCGTATTGGGGCTTATCTTTTATTCCCTAAATCCAGCCAGTCAGTGAATGCTCTGTTTGACGTTAAATTTATTGTCCTGGAAGCATTATTTTATAGATTACAGGGTTTAGGCCTTCTGTCTCCTTCCTCCTTAGAGTAGTGAAATAATCTTCCTTTTATTTCTAAGTCCTTCCTGCAGTGGAAGGATGTACATTCACAAGCCACTCCAGGATAGATGAAAGTTCACAGTTCACTGAGAAAAATAAACAAATCAAAAGCAAAGCAAGCAAACAAACACACCGAATTTTTATAGTCTTGCTTTTGGAGTGTTAAAATTATCAAGGTCAAAAACACTCCTTTCAGGTTTGTTGTTGTTGTTGTTGTTTTTCAATAACTTTTATTGGTGATTTAATAATGATCAACAAGATTGTGGGATAAGAGAGTTACAATTCCCACCACTGGAGTTCCACATCCCATCCCTTCCATTGGAAACCTCCCTATTTATCCCCCTAGGAGTGTGGACCAAAGATCTTTATGGGGTACAGAAGATGGGCGATCTGGCTTCTGTAATTGCTTCTCTGCTGGACATGGGTGTTGACAGGATTGACCTGTCAATGTCCTTTCAGGTTTTTAAGCATTTCTCTAGGAAGAGACACTGAAGACAGAAACCCAGACTTCAGAGTAGAGAGTGCAGATTATTTCTATCTGGGCCAGGAAAATGAACTGACTTTCAAAGTGAACTCTCCAGTACTTCATGTGTGTTGCACAGAGAGACAATGGAGGGTCTATTTTGAAGGAATCGTGTTAAGTGAGATAAAGAACAAACAAACAAACAAACAAAAGACAAATACCAGGTGATGTCACTCAGAAATCAGACTTAAGAATCAAAGGAAAAAAGGGGGACAAAGATAGCTAGCATAATGATTATGCAAAAAGGCTCCAAATCCTTGGTTCACCCCACCTACACAAACCAACCCCACCACCACCACTACCATAAACCAGAGCTGAGCACTGCCCTGGTCTCTTTCTCTATATCTTTCCTCTGTATTTCTTTCTCTCAGTAAAATAAAGCAAACAAAAATGTTTCATGATTTGTCATATAATATATATATATATATATATATATTATATGACAAATATATATATAGTATTTACTTATCAGATAGAAACAGCCAGAAATCCAGAGGAAAGGGGGAAATAGAGAGGGAGAGATACAGAGAGACACCTACAGATCTGCTTCACCACTTGTGAAGCTTCCTCCCTTACATATGGGGATTGGGGGCTTGAACCTGAGTCCTTGCACATTATAACACAGTGTAGTCAACCAGGTGTGTATGCCACTATCTGGCCTCACCAAAAATATTTTTCAAAAAGAATTTTAAAAAAGATGGGAGGGATTAGAGTGTGAAACTTAGGTCATGCAGCATCATGGGAGGGCATAGGATAGTGCCGGATGGTTGAGGAAAATTTCAGCTGGTGCCACAGACACCTATCAACTGGGGGATAAGAAACTCTAATTGTAAAAAACGAACAAACAAACTGTACTTTGTGACAACAGCAGGATTGTAAACTATTTTTCCCCAAATAAAGTGATTTTAATATAAAAATTGAACAAAAAATAGTCACTACTGTTGAGAGGGAGATCTATAATTTCAAGATTTTTTTTTTTAAAAAAATGGTAGAAGGGTGAGTTGATTTGAATCAACTTTCAAAGATTCCTGTTTTTACCCAGAGCTTTGTCTCTGTAAATACACATCAGTATCTCCGTTGAAAGGAATAAGATGAAACATTCCAGATACATTTGGAAGGTACAAAATGCACAGGTATGCAATCGTAGTCATCCTTCATATGTTGCAAGTTCTCCTGCATACAATTTACATAGACTGCACCAGCACTTAGAGGAAGGTAGCAGAGGTTCATGGAAAAAGATATCGAGCTGCCCTGAACTTGAACCCAGGATTCTTTCCATGTAGCAAAATATGGAACAAAGTTTCTTCTATTTGAAATCACAATCAATTAGAAATAACTGCACATCTTTGCAAGAAGGCAATATACCTGTCATTGAAGTTACCACCCCTGTATTAAGTGCAACTATTGTTTTTTCTATGTGCATGTGAGGGAGCATACTTTTTTTCACTGACAGGTAAGCTTTTATGGAATCATTATTGAAAACTGATACTGCTGCCATAGTTATCTTTCAAACCATACATCTTCCTTTCCTTCATCTGATCCCAGAAGCCATATTTCAGGTCAGAAAGATCTAAATGATAAGATATTCAATATTTGCTGATGCAGTGTAATATTTAGTAGTTTTAGCAGGCATAATTTTAGTACAGAAAAATAAGAAGTGTTCTTTGAAATCTTCCATTTCCCCTCATATTTATGAATTTTGAACAAAATGTGGCCACCTTCCCTATTTAAACAATGTAATTTTAGTACAGAAAAATAAGAAGTGTTCTTTGAAATTTTCCATTTCCCCTCATATTTATGAATTTTGAACAAAATGTGGCCACCTTCCTTCCCTATTTAAACAATGCAGCCTGTAGAAATGATTTCAATCATTTCATAGAATTATGGAAGGATTGAAATGCAAATGCAGATGCTTTCTTTAAACTCCAAGTTGCCCTGTCATCAACCCTCTGGAAATACAGATGACTGTCTGAGTATTGGAGAAATCTAAGGCTTTCATTCAAGCAGAGGTTCAGAATTAAGGCAACAATTCAAAAATTAGATTAAAGCCCAGAGAGAGAGAGCCCACTCGATGGGGTGCTTGTCTTACTCAGGTTTGAGAACCAGAACCATCTGAGAGGTGTTGTGTCACCAGATGAAATTCTGGTAGTGTGGAATCTCTTTCTCTCTCTCTCCTTCTCTAGCTGAATGAAAAAATAAAAAGCAGCAGTGAATTGATATATGTGTGAGGCTTTGGATATGCAAAATAAATGAATAAATAAACAGAAAATTAAAAATAAGTTCAGGACAGTCTCAAAAATTAAGTTGAAGAAATTGTGTAGGTTTTTAATGATTCCTTTCATTTATAATATTTAACACTTTTGAAAGGATGATACCCTGTCAAGGATAAGCTACACTAACCATATTTCAAAATGAAAGACTTCACGGTGATACTTAATAATCAGGTGTCAAATATCTTCTTATTGTTTCTTTTTGGAACTCTTAACTGTCCTTTTGCCTCAAAGGATTTCCATTTTGGCAATTCTTGATTAAAATAAAACTCTGTAGTTAAAGCACAGCACTTACAGCTTGATCAACGATGAATATTTTAACATGATTGGAATAGAAATAGGTCCTCAGGGAAATATTTAACATTGTTAAATCTTGACATGTGAGAGACAGGGTCAGATGAGCTGGTAAAATTTGGCAAGACAGTATCAGAATTAGTTGTTGTGGGAGTACTGCTGTGTTCTGGTTAGCTTTGGAGAAAGGGAGAAATTCTGAATAGGAAATGGAAGTCATTAACATTCTTCTTGAGATTTACATTTTAGGTGACCTTCACTGTGAAACTAATCTCAAGATCACAGTCTCTTCTAGCTAGAGAGAATTCTTCTTTATTGTAGTTTCTAATTCATCTGATAATTTTTTATTTTAAGCATTCATTTTATTTCTTACTTACATACAAATTGTACTGTACATTAATGGGTATCAACTACCTTATAAAATAAAATGTATTGCCTGAGAAGCTGGTGCTAGAATTCAGAATAGGACTAGAAAGTCGGTTCAAAGAAGAGAGTAGTAAAGTAAATGAATATCATTAACTGTAAACCCCATCTATCTGACCCAGGGCCCATGTCTATCCATATTTAGCACAGGAGTCTGTGTAATTTCTGCATCTCTGTCAGTCTGAGCTAGGAACATTCTAGTTTGCACTCACTTCAAGAACAGTCTTCCTCAAGTGGGAGAGTATGTTGACCCAGTCTCCCTTCAGAAAGTGGGGCAATTTCTACCAATGTTATTTCTATATTGAGGGCAAGGTCTTTTAGAGACCTACAGTGGGTTGATGATGTTGTTCCTGATGGAAGTGACCAGTGATGGTGGAGCAAGGGATCTGTTAGAGGTCGATGCCCATCATATCTATGTGGGAATCCAAGGATTCCCTGACTAGGGTTTGGATGATGGGGTGGCCTGGCAGTGACCAAAAGATTTATTTCTTTTCAGTCACCAGGTTCCAGATGTCATCAGGATGCCGGCCAGGCTTCCCTGGACTGAAGACCCCACCAATGTGTCCTGGAGCTCAGCTTCCCCAGAGACACACCCTACTAGGGAAAGAGAGAGGCAGACTGGGGGTATGGACCGACCAGTCAATGCCCATGTTCAGCGGGAAGCAATTACAGAAGCCAGACCTTCTACCTTCTGCAACCCTCAACGACCCTGGGTCCATGCTCCCAGAGGGATAGAGAATGGGAAAGCTACTATGGGAGGGGGTGGGTTATGAGGATTGGGTGGTGGGAATTGTGTGGAGTTGTACCCCTCCTACCTTATGCTTTTGTTCACTAATCCTTTCTTAAATAAAAAATTAAAAAAAAAAAAGAAAGAACATTTTGAATGAAAAGGCCAACCAAAATAGTGCTTGGTAGGAAAAGAAGCTACACAAAAAAACAATTTGATATTGAGTTTACTCTACAATCAGAGATCTACTGCTGAATGTTTTTTAGATTGTGAAATCTCTCATAAGCATAAATAGCATATTCATAATAGAATTAATTACAAAAGCAAAATTTTCATCAGAATGTATGATAAATGTATGTAATTATTATGCAGCAAATATAGAAACACAGGACACTGAATTCACTGAATTCACACCTAAATTCGAGAATCCAGAATACCTCAAGACACATCACAGTAAAACTATCCACAACTAAGGATAAGGAAAAATATTGCAGGCTGCTATGAAAAGGAGTAAAGTCACATACAGAGGCAGAATCATCAGGCTTTTAATAGATTTCTCCTCACAAACCCTACAAGAAAGGAGGGAGAGGGGTGGCATATTCAAAGTATCTTAAAGAGGGGGTCGGCCATAGCACAGCAGGTTAAGCACAAATTACTAGAAGCGCAAGGAACGGCTTAAGGATACCAGTTCAAGCCCCTCCTTCCTATTTGCAAGGGGAAGTTACACAGGTGATAAAACAGTGCTGCTACAAATGTGACTCTTTTTCTCTCTCTACCTCTTCCTTCCATCTCAATTTCTCTTTATTTCCTTCAAGAAGAAAGAGAGGGAGAAAGAGAGAGAAATAGAACTGACCACTGGAAGCAGTGGATTCATTGTGTAGCCACCAAACTTCAGTGATAATCTTGGTGGCAGTAAATATAAATAACTAAGTAAAAATAGAAAACATTAGGGACTCGTTATCTTATTGTGAGGTTATTTTAGTGATAGTGAATTCCTTTAGTTTTTTTTTTTCTAATCTTGGAAAATGTTTAATATCTTCTTGGATTGTGAATGTTCACCTTACTGAATATAGAATTATTGAGTGGAAGTCACCTTCCTTACTCTTTTGTGCATGCCAGGCTACTTTTGAACCTCATATGTTTCTATTGAAAAGTTTGCTTTATGGGCTTACTTTTATATGTGACTAGTTGCCTGCTTTTAGAGAGTCTCTTTGACATCAGTCTTTACAATTTTTAGAGTGTGTGTTTTGGTATAGAGCTCTTTGGGTTCCTTTTAGAGATTTCTGACATTCTTATACATGGGTATCTGTTAATTTTCTGTCTTTTTCTTTTAGTTTGTTCAGTCTCTACCACCAACATAAGCTAGAATAGAGCAGTTCAGTTCTTCTTCTTCTAGCGTTTGCCCTTCTTCAGTAGCCAGTCAACAGCGTCAGGTTGAGCCTGATGTAAAGTTTCAAGACCTCCTTTCAGTGGTATCTAATATCTGTCTATCATCTATTGATCTATTTTTCTCTCTACCACTCATTAAAATAAATAAAAATAAATATAGTGCTTTAAAAATAAATCTTATAAATTATTTTTTTTAAAAAAAGATTGTAATTGGGAGTCGGGCGGTAGCGCAGCGGGTTAAACTCACGTGGCGCAAAGTTCAAGGACCAGCATAAGGATCCCAGTTTGAGCCCCAGGCTCCTCCCCTGCAGAGGAGTCCCTTCACAGGTGGTGAAACAGGGTCTGCAGGTGTCTATCTTTCTCTCCCCCTCTCTGTCTTCCCCTCCTCTCTCCATTTCTCTCTGTCCTATCCAACAATAATGACAACAATAATAATTACAACAAGAAGACAACTAGGGCAACAAAAGGGAATAAATAAATAGATATTTTTAAAAAATTCTAATTTCATACCAACACGTGTGTGAGTCACCACACCCTCCACCAAAATCCTGTGTGTTCCCCCAGCCTGCCCCTATAGTTGCTTTTTTTAAAATAAATATACACATACACATACACATACATATACATATATATGTATATATTGCCACCAGTGTTATTGCTCGGCCAGAGTGCCACTACGAATCCACAGCTCCTGGCATGTAGTTTTTCCTTTCTATTTTATTTATTTATTTATTTATTTATTTATTTATTTATTTAAACAGAGAGTTGTTGAGAGGGAAAGGGAGTTAGGGAGAAAGATATCTGCAGACCTGCTTCAAGGCTAGTTTATGACCATCCACGCTGCAGTTGGGGAGCCTGGGAGTGGAACCTGGATCCTTGCACGTGGTGATAGATACACTTAACCGAGTACACCCTTGCCTGGCTCTGCCTCTCTAATAATTATCACAAAGTCCAAGAGATAATAGCTTGATCGTATGCTTGTATGTGTGCTATGTGTGTGTATGTACTGCAAGTTCATAGTCTCAGTCACTTATATTCCACATATGAACAGAACCATACACAAAGTGTCCATCTTTTGACATGAAATAATATTTTTAAAAGTAGGTTGTTATTTTTAACTTGCATATCTAGATGCTTTATCTTAGAGATATTTTCGTGATATTTAGACTGCCATATTATGGAAGTGGAATTAATTTATCTGTTGACATGACGACTTTTAAGGTGACATTTTCAGGTGTCAGACTTTTGAAATCAGGTTTAATTTGCCTACATCCTTCCTGCGGCAGCAGGAAATTAAGACGCGGTGGCGGCAGAGGGGAATGGACTGCCATCAACACAGTTGCAAAGTGTGGAATGATTTTATGGACACATCGCTGCGCAGTAAAACAGGAACACGCTTTGATTTTTATTTTCCAAGATAACTCTATTAGATGGTAATCAAGGGCATATAACTGAGTTATTTTGATCATAGAGCAGAGTGGTAGATATTGACAACTATTAAGATTTCTCTTGATAGCAGCATGTACAAATGACTTGAATAACAAATGGTATTCCAACCATGTCATAACATTGAGATTAAATCTGAGATATAGAAGGCAGGAAACCAAATGAATTAATCTCCTTTTGGAAAGGATGGAATATTTGATACAGATACAACAGAATTTGTTGTGGAACGTGATTAAAAGAGGCTAGGAGCAATACTGCATTGCCAGAAGAGAATATATTGAAATTAAAATTTACCTAATTGTTTCTCTGAAAATCATTTTTATTTTTATTTTTTGAATTCATAAGTAATATAGGTTTGTAAATACCTCAGCAATGCCAATTTAATAGTGTAAAATATGAAAGTTCTTTATTTTTTCCACTGAAATAATCTCAATTACTAATGACTATGACTGACTCATGGCCTTTCACCATGCATAGTGCCCTAGTCATTCACATATTGTTAGACCAATTTACTATCACCAAAGATGTATACTATTCTTACTTCTCAGACCACTGATAATCCTGAGAACCAGTCATTAGAATTTTCCTAATCTATGGACCAGTGGATAAAGCACTGGACTCCCAAGCATGAGGTTCTGTATTCAATCCCCAGCAACACATGTACCAGAGTGATGTCTGGTTCTTTCTCTCTCCCTTTGCCTATCTTCTTCATAAAAAAAATAAAATCTAAGAAAAATTCCTAACCTAATAAACAATTTGAATCTACTACTAAAATTATATATTAAATAATTATTCATTTGAGATTGAGTGCTATGCCTTTTATAAAAGTTGGCAATACAGAGGGTCTATTTCATTACTAACGAAGATCTTGCTTCATCATAGTTCTATGGAAAAAAAATAAAGTAGAGATATAGAAAAAAAATTTGCTACAGAAATTCGGTTCTTAGTTAAGTCTCATGAGACTTCAGTAGTAAAAGAAAAGTATGTGGATTTTCACAATTCATTACACTGCCCACAATGACAACTCCCAGGTTATTCTCTTCAATTCTCTGCTGAGGGAAAGGTCACAGATGCTAGAATCTCTGATATCTTCCTGGACTTAAGCCACATCAATAAACTAACCTTCACATTGTGAATTTAAGGGAACTGTGTGTGTGTGTGTGTGTGTGTGTGTACAGGAATTTGACATTACACAGATAAAACCAATGGGTTTTTGATAGCCCTTTCTTTCATGCTAGATGCTATCTGTTAGCACTGTATAATCTTCAAACTCAATAGCATCTTGGTTTCATTGCTTGAAAGTGCTATAGACCACTACTTCTAGATTTGGATTAGTGTATTTGTTGGTGCATGCACAAACAACATAAAATACAGCCAGCATCACTCATTTTGAGTGTTACGTTTGTTTTTAAATAAAATTAGTATTTTTTTCTTTATAGTAATTGTTCTGTGGACTAAGAAGCCTTAAAATTATAAGTAAAACCTTGCCCAGTGTGATGGAAGCCTCATTCAAAATTTGGTTGCACATGGTAAACAGGAACCTTTTCAAGTAAACTTTCTTGCTGACCCTGTATTGTTTTTTTATGATCAAACAATGAATTGGAAAAAAATCAATATAATGTACAATCACATAAAAAAGAATTAGACAGCTACACTGAAATTAGTAAAAGAAATGGAGATCTTCGTATACATATAAGATTATAAGCCACTGATAAAATAAATAGAAGATTAATAGACATGAAAAGATATTCTATGGCCATGAATTGAAGGAATTTACATAGTTAAAATCACTATGCTAATCAAAACAATACACAGATTCAATGCAATCCACATGGACAGTTCAATGTCATTCTTTAATAAAATAAAACAAATTATATAAAAATGTGTTTAAAGCCCACACAATATTATGAATTACAAAGAAGGAGGAGAAGGAGAGAAGAATTAGAAGAAGAAGAAGAATTAGAAGAAGAAGAAGAAGAAGAAGAAGAAGAAGAAGAAGAAGAAGAAGAAGAAGAAGAAGAAGAAGAAGAAGAAGAAGAAGAAGGAGGAGAAGGAGAAGGAGAAGGAGAAGGAGAAGGAGAAGGAGAAGGAGAAGGAGAAGAAGAAGAAGAAGAAGAAGAAGAAGAAGAAGAAGAAAGAGGAGGAGGAGGAGAATAAGAAGAAGAAAAGGGAGGAGGAGGAGGACAAGAACAAAAAAAAAGGAGGAGGAAGAGGAGGAGGAGAAGAAAGTAACCATGAAAGGAGACATTTTCCTTCAAATGGAAAATATACTAGAAAGCTACAGTGATCAAAACAGTATGGTATTGGAAGTGCAAAAGAATAAAAACAATGAAATAAATCCTCCGGTATATGATTAGGTAATTCATGATAAAGGAGGCAAGAGAATATATGTATAGAGACCTCACAAGGCACAACAATATCCCATCAAAAAGTAGTGGGACAAGTTGAACAATCACTTGTTTTAGAGTGCTATGAATATTACACTTCGATATACTTTGTTTGAAAGAAATTATGTAAGTTTAAAGGGGAAACATCTTTGGGGTTTTCTGATGGCAGTATCAGAGAACAGCTGCCTGGAGGTGGTACAACAGACAGTAACAATCTGGAGGTGGAAATAACGAACTCCTTGTAAAGAACAAATTTAATGCAGGATATAATTTCTAGATGCAATGAGAATCCTTAATATTACATTAGGTTCTAGAGAGATCTGTGTGAGATGAGGCCCTGAGGGGCCTTGGTCAGAGGTGGGCAGGAAGGCAATGGCTTCTACTGTGATGAGAATTGGGATGGGTTATGCTCTGGAATGGTTGAGGAAGGCAGAGCCAGATCTACAAGTAGCCCTGTGCAGAACAGATTGGCACCTACCTTGCAAATGCCCTTGTATCCTTGCCTGAGTTATGCATACTTTTATTCTTTTGCCTTTGGACTTTCTGTGCTCTTAAGGACTGGTTCTATGCAAATTTTTCTTAGTTGTAAGGTTTGTTGCCATGGTTTCAGAGAGAGCATTCCTGGAACTTCTAGGCCATCTTTGGATCTTTTTTCTTTAAATCACATTCTTATAATAATAACTAGTAACACTGTAATGGACATTAAGTAAATAATACTACAGAAATATATAGTATGAAATGTACAACAGTGATTTTTAATTAATATTGTATTGCATATTTTTTACTGATGCCAATTTACTTTTCTGCACTGCACATGTTTTAAGTGTCCAGCATCAAAGGACTTAAACTGGGGATTAGAGTGTTGTGAAGACACCTGTCAAGGTCAGAAATTGTACCCATGTGCCATCAACTACGCAGATTCTATTCAAAGAACAATGACAGGACCAATTTATTTTCTAGTTGCTCCTGAATGAATCCTGCCCATATAGTAAAATCTACCCTACAATAAATAAATATTTTCTGTCCAGTAATAAATATTTACTGTCCAGTGACTCCTCTCTGTTCATACTGCTGTGATGCATCCCATTTCCAGTTTTTCAATGGTTTTCAGTATTATTTATATTCATAATTGCAAATAATATTCATATTTATTTCTCTTGATTGATAACTTTTGACAGGGTCTAGTAAATGTTTGATTATATTACTTAAGTAATTAAATAGAGTATCAATAACATACTTTTCTTCTCTTTCCAGTAACACCCTAGTATAATTGCTAAGATATTTGAATGTATTTTAAGTATATTTACTTTAAATGTCTAACTAGACTCCTAATGTATTAGTCACTATTTTCTCTTTCATAGTGCCAGGAACTAACAAATATGCTATTCCCGTGATATCTGGCTTTTTTTCCATTATTTTATTTTCAGATAGCTAGACAGACAGAGAGGAAGAGAAAATGGCAGAGAATTATAAACAGAGGAAGAAGGAAAACTCCACTGCACTGGTGGAGACTGGGGATTTGAACCCGGGTCCTTTAGCTTTTATTGTTAGCACCTTCCTTCTTGTCTCCTTACCTCCTCCAGTCTTTATAAATTTTTGTTTCTATTTCAACTTGGACAGATTTTTTTCTTCATCTGATAAATAGCAGTTACCCAGGGATATCCTTTATCTTTATTTTGGAACTTCACTTTGATTCATTATTTTGTTGTCTAGATTTTATTTTACTGTTCCTATTTCCTTAGTTTGTGCAAGTGTATCATTCATATGTCTCCTGAGGAGGTGTGAGAAGTATACTGCTTTTTTTTCCCCACTCTTATTGTGTAGCTTTGATCCCCTCAGTAGAGAGTGTGACTGGATATAATACAAGTTGGAATACCTTCTCTCTCACAATAGATAGCTAGTAGGCATATTTTTGTTATATTCCAAGGGGCCTATGGCTATACTAGTTTTTTCTTTTCCCCTGAGCCTGAAATCTGGTATGCAGGTGGATCCAATTTATTGTCTGGGGAGATGATTTCATGACTGAAAAAAGGACCAGAAAGCTGGATCAGGGAAGAGAGTAGCTCCCAAATATGGGAAAGGTGTATAAATATTATTGACTGTCAGCCCCATCGATTTGATGTGATATGGGGCCCATATTCTGCTTAGGAACAATGTGGCCTCTGCATCCATGTATATCTGAGCTCACATTCTGTGGTCATGAGTAGGAAGATTCCAAGCTGCCTCAATATCTACCCATCTTCCTCAGGTGGAGCATAGTGTATGTTGTCCATCTTCCCTTTGGAGGATGGGACATTCTCTACCATTGTTGATCCAAGTTGAGGGCAAGGTCCTATGGGGACCCACAAAGGGGTCTATTCTGTTGTTCCTGATAGAAATTACCAGTAACAATGGAGAGAAGGATTTATTTGAGGTCTAGGCCCATCATTTTAACAGCTGCATAGTATTCCATTGTGTGCTTGTACCATAAATTCCTTAGCCATTCATCTCTTGTTGGACATCTGGGTTGCTTCCGAGATTGAGCCATTACAACCTGTGCTCCTATGAACATTGATGTGAATAGGTTTTTTTTTTTTTTTTTTTTTTTTTTTGTCTTTCAGATAGATATTTTTGGTTTCCCTGAGGAAATCTTAGAAGAAGGATTCCTGGGTCATAAGGTAGTTCCATTTCTAGAGTTTAATGAATCTCCAGTCTGTTTTCCACAGGGATTGGACAAATTTACATTTCTGCCAGTAATGTGGCTCATTCTTTTCTAATGATGATCTCTCTAGAATTCTCTTTCATCAAGTATTGTGTTTTCTCTATGATTATACTAAATACAACTTTTCATTACTTAAAAAAATGGAAGAGCATGACTGAGGATCTAATGGGGTTTGTATTATGTGGAAAACTGAGGAATGTTATGCATATACAAACTATTGTATTTACTATTGAACGTAAAACATTAATCCCCCAGGAAAGGAAAAATGGTTATAATTTTGTTATAGTAATTTCTACAGTGATCATTAATTGAATGCTATATTTTTAGATTTTAATATTTTATTTTGGGGCCAGGTGGTGGTACACCTGGTTGAGCGCATGTTACAGTGTGGGAGGAACCAAGTTCAAGCCCCCAGTCCCCACCTGTAGGGGGAAAGCTTCACACTGGTGAAGCAGTGCAGTGTTGCAGGTGTCTCTCTGTCTCTCCCTCTCTATCACCCCTTTCCCTTTCGATTTCTGGCTGTCTCTATCCAATAAATAAAGATAATTTTTAAAAAATTAGAAGCCTACTAGGATGCTGATTTTTATAAGAAATGTTTTATTTAAAAAATATATGTATTATTAATTTTGAATAGAAGCAGAGAGAAATGTAGAGAGAAAGGGGTAAGGAAAAGGGGAGAGAGGAACACTTAGAGCACTTCATGCTATGAGGCTCCCCCTTGCAGGTGAGGAATAAGGGTTTGAACCCAGACCCTTAGACACTGGAATGTCTGTCACCACATGGCCCACACTTTTATGTTTTTATTTATAAAAATCAATCAAATTTTCCAAATGATAAAAAAGCAGATCTACTTCTTTTCATTCTATCATCCGAGTTTTAATATCATTTCATTATGTTATAGAGTGCAAGTGAAATTAATTATATGCATCATTTAATAAAGTAGAAATTTATCTCTTCAATTTGTATTTATAGTGTTTGTTGGTATTCTGATGAGAAAACTTGCATTTAATATATAGATTTTTTGACATTTAAGCTTAATTTAGAATCTGTATTTTAGGGTCGTAAATAGTGTAGGATAATAATTTTTCTTTTAATTTTTTTGCATTCGTGATACACACATATATATGTGTTCTTCTATTTATAGACTACCACAATTTTTGCCATAATATGTGTGTGTGTGTGTATGTGTGTGTGTGTGTATTGAGTATAAACTCACTTGGGGAATCATACTTTTATACAGACGCACAAACACACAAATACACACACTGCAGTATTTCCCCTTGGATTGAAAGACAACATGCATTTGTCTTTTGCTGCAGTCTGCTTACAACCTGCAGTCACTGCAAGTCTCTAGCAGTTTTTCCCAGATGCATTGCAGACTCTGCGGCAGCAGGATAATATGCATAATGTGCACAACTCCCTTCTCACAGTAAGTGTCTAAATCCCTGCAGTCAACACCC
This sequence comes from Erinaceus europaeus, assembly GCF_950295315.1. NCBI lineage: Eukaryota > Metazoa > Chordata > Mammalia > Eulipotyphla > Erinaceidae > Erinaceus > Erinaceus europaeus. The sequence continues at coordinate 88,664,280 of NC_080174.1, read as the reverse complement.
AGCCTTTGCATGGGACATAAACACAGAGTGATCCATATATATCCATATACATCAAAGTTGAAATAGGATAGACCCTTGAAAACAGTATTATAACAATCTATGAGGCTGATGATAATACATTTTTCATTCAATCAATTTGGAATTTGACAGGTAACCTGTACAAATATGTTTAAATCTGGATTTCTACTTAATTTATGTATAATCTATTAGCCAATAGATCAAAGAATAGCCACATGATGTCTGAGCTAACTGTAATGAGGGATGGAGCTAATATTACATAAAGATGAATGTGACTTCTCAGATGATTATTGTTGGGCAGCGCCCCTGCTCTGCTCCATTGCTGATGCTGTGGTCTATTTACATAATCATTGTTTTGCCTGAGACCCACCCTGCCTGCAGGGTATTGGTTAATCCCACTGGTTAGAACCTTCGCAACAGCTTCCATGGAAGCTTTCTACCTTCACACTCCTTTCTTGACCCCGTCTCCTAGCCATTTCCTTTTCCCACTTGCCACTTCCAGTTAAAGATATGTTGTCTCTGATCAATAACGGTATTGTGTTCCCGCTCCACCATGAGTTCCTGGTTCCTCTCCCACGTAGCTGAGTATGCAGCAGCCCAGGTTGGCTCTGGTCGAGTTCTCTCCAACCCAGAGAGCACGTGCCCGGGAAGAAATGCCAGCAAAGCTAGCCCGGCGAATTATAAGAATGAAATATATATATATATATACACACATGGATATGTAGATCATCATACTGTGTTGTAATTTAGAGTTTGCTGTGGTTATTAGAATCATGAAGGTTTTTTTTTTTTTTTTTTAAAGAAAATCTGGTTTAACTTTCCAAATTTCCCATATAACCTTCTCTCCTCTTCTGGAGAATATTAAATAAACAACTTCTATTTTATAATATGCAGCCATACTCAATATATTAACAACTATATAAACATTTCAGTGTTTAGTCTTTTGCCATTTTTGTTGAAATACTACTACTTTCTATTTAATGAGTTTTAAGTCCATTTATCACAAAGTATTATAGTATACTTTGACTATGTTAACACATACAATTAGTGAACATACATTTATTTAGTTTGTTTTGTGCTATACTCTATTTTTAACTCTGGAGGTATTAAAGTTACCAAGATGGACAACAGGCCACCTTTAAAAAAAGGTTAAATTCTAGTGGAGAAGCTAACACAGTAGGACAAATATACAATATAATTTCACACTCCAGTAAATATTTGGAAAAGTTGACACATAGGAATGTTGTTGGGCAGTATGCCAGCTCCCCCCTACTTAATGCTGTGGTCTGTTTACATAATCACTGTTTTACCTGAGAACTGCCCTGCCTACAGGGCATTGGTTTAATTACCACTGGTTCGCACTCTGTTTTCACTCTGCCCCCTCTCCTAGTCACACCGTTTTCCACCACTAGTTTGTACTCTCTTTTCACTCCACCCTCTCTATGTCACATCCTGTTTTCCATCCTACTATTTCCTTCTTGGTGAGTATAAATACAGCTGCTCTTCTGATTAAACACACATGGAATTGCCTTCCGGCTCCGAGAGTCCCAGAGTCTCCTGTGACGCTAGCCCGGCAAGAGTTCCTGATCCCTTTCCCACGCAGCAGCCTTGGTTGGCTCCAGTCAAGTTCTCTCCAACCCAGAGAGCACTTGCTCGGGAAGAAGCACCCTCAAGCTAGCCCAGCAGAATGTTATAAGTCGTGGGGCTGGGTGGTGGCACACCTGGTTGAGTGCACATGTTACAAGGTAAAAGGACCCAGGTTCAAGTCCCTGGTGCCCACCTGCAGAGGGAAAGTTTTGAAAGTAGAGAATCACGGCTGCAGGTGTCTCTCTTTCTTTCTGCCTGCCTAACTCCCACTTCCTTCTCAATTTCTGGGTAAGCTTATGCTCATCTCTACCATAAAAACTTATTAACTCCAATTATTTCCTTAATGCCTTTATTATTGTTTTGATGATGATTTTGTAATAAGACTTGGAATGAGGTATAGTCTCAGAGCATACCTTTAAGTATATGATACAGGGTCACATGTTATAGGCATCCTACTAGATTTCTACAATTTATTGATCTTGAATAACTGAAACTTTCCCTTATTACGCCTCCACTTTCCTGTAATGTCAGCCCCTGAAGACCATCATTAGGTTCCTTTAATCTAACTTAGATTCTCCATATAAGTTATATCATGTAGTATTGTCCTGAGCTTGGTCTATTTCACTTAACACAATGTTTCATCCATGTTTCTGTAAATGACATAACTTCTTTCATTCTTTTAAAATTTTTTAAAATATTTATTTATTTTCTCTTTTGTTGCCCTTGTCATTTTATTGTTGTAGTTATTACTGTTGTTATTGATATCGTCGTAGTTGGACAGGACAGAGAGAAATGGAGAGGAGGAGGGGAAGACAGAGAAGGACCCCTGCAGACCTGCTTCACTGCCTGTGAAGCAACTCCCCTGCAGGTGAAGAGCCTGGGGCTCAAACTGTAATCCTTTTGCAGGTTCTTGCGCTTTGCACCACGTGCGCTTAACCTGCTGCGCTACCGTCCGCAGCGCTACTGCCAGATTCCCAACTTCTTTCATTCTTAATATTTGATCCAGTTCTGTTGTATGTGCATGGCACATCTGATTTATCCATCCACTCATCAATAGCTGTTTCCATTTCTTGACTATTGTGAAGAATATTGTAATGAGCATAAAATTACACGTATCTCTTTCAGATGCCAATTATGTTGTGGCACTGTTTTTATTTTCTGAATTGCCTTCACACTGCTGCTTACAGTGACTGCACGGATTACATTTGTATCGTGCACATGATTATCTTTTCTACACCCTTACCAGTACTTTTGTCCTGTGCATAATAATGATTCTAACAGGTGTGGTGATGACATTCCACTGTAGGTTTGATGTGCACTGTGTGATCCTGATTATTCTTAAGAGCTATTTAGCACCCTTTTGTCATTTCCTTGGTATCTATATATCTCCTTTCAAAAAAAAAATGTGTATTGGATTCCATTGTACAAATTTTATTGGATTACTTGTGTTTATTTTACTTTGTAGACTAGAATAATAAAGACATAATTTTAAGTGTTTTCTAATAAGAAGAAATAAGAGAGCTATACCAATTATAAAATTAATATTGGAATGCTGCTTCCTCCTAGTTAGATGGGATGTGAGAACAATGATAAAGAAAACTGTAGCCACCATTACAAAGGTACTTTCTACTCCAAACTCACTAGAATTAAAGTGTGGAATTTTCTTGTGATGGAAAGAAAAACATGATGTGTAGATTCAATGTAGCTATCACTAAAGCTTTATCAATAGTATTTTATCAAGTAAAAATAAAAGTACATTTAGATTCATGATTGAAATATACCAGCTAAATTTTGTTAAAAATCTAGATGCCCTTGAACAACTGAGCAGTTTTCTCATAAAATATGAGAAATCATGGGAAAATTCACTTTTGTTGATGAAAAAAGCTAAAATTGAATTTTAGACTTTAGTTGCTATTTGCAATTTGTTGCATCCAAATTAACTGAATGTTTGACCTTAATCTGGATGTCTGACAGGCCAAGTACAAAGAATTCTGCTTGATTATGATGAAATCAAAGCAATGAACTAAGCCTCCTGAAAATCCTTTTTTTAGACAACAGTCTAACTAAAACAAATATAACTCATTATATAACATGTAAAACTTTTGGTCTGCAAATGTTGCAATGGCAGTGAAACTAAAATATCTTTATACTAGGTCATACAACATTCCCTTACAAACAAGCTTTTGCACAAAGATAAATATTTTAAACTGATATAAAAACAAGACTACAGTCCTAGCATTTTTAATTGATGTCTTTCAAAAAACTGCATTTTACTCTGGGTTTAAAATATCAAAACAATAATTAAGTGATGCTTGAGAATAATCAGTTCTTGGTAAGAAATTTAATGAATAAATAATTATTTATGTAAAATTTTTAAAAGGTTTGGCTGAAAACCTAGCTTTATTCATTTTTCTTCATTTGCTTTTAATTCCAAACTATGACACATGCTGAAATACCACAGGCATTGTAACAGCTTTTACTATCAGCATGCATTCACTCAATTCAGATTTTTATCACCCATCACCTAGAATACCTCAACTGTTTTCTATTCCCCCTCTCCTAATTCAATGTCTTAATTCATCCATTGCTTCTAAATTAGGGTCCTTTTAGAGTCTAGTAATTAATTTGTGACTTGTTAAACCTGACTTTAGAATATGACTGATGAGACAATAACATGACTGATAGAAAGGAGAAATACCTCCTCTGAATTAGCCAAATGCCAAGTCCTTTCATGCCTGAGGCCCTGAGGTTCAATCACTGTGAGCACCACTGTAAGCCAGAACCCAGCAGTGCTCAGAAAAAATAAATAAATAAATAAATAAAATGTTAAAACTGACTCAATTTAAATTATTTAACACTTCATTTATTTTAGATATTTCATATCATCTTATCTTGTCGGGAAATTGTGAGGAGCTGCACAAAACACCCTGCATTCCTGATACTATGGCCTATCTACATAATTATTGTTTTGCCTGAAAGATCCCCACCTATTCCATTCCTTTGATCTATCATCTTTCTACCCTCGAGACCCTCCCTGCCTGCAGGATAATATTAATCCTACCAGTTAAAACCCTCAAAACAGTTGCTAAGGAAGTTTCTACATTCCTAACCCCTTTTGCCTTTCTCCGCCCCTTTCCTAGTGATTTCCATTTCCAACTTGCCATGCCACTTCTGGGTTTGCCCTTTAAAAAGCCTGGGCTCTCTTATCAATAAATACATTGCATTGTCTCACCACCACATGTCTGTTCCTGTGTCATCTCCCTCATGAGTGAGTAGCAGCCCAGGCTGGCTCCAGTTGAGTTCTCTCCAACCCAGAGAGTACACACCCAGGAAGAGGCACCCCCACACTAGCCCAGCAATATCTAGCAAATTTAACTTATATATCTGGTCATATGCGATACATTTGGATTTTCTGTGTATGATTAAACTGTGAATATCATGATTGTGGTTGCAGTGTAAATTAACCCCATCGTAGGCATCCTGGTTCAAGCCCCCTGTAAGGGGGGTTCGCTTCACAGGTGGTGAAGCAGGTCTGCATCTGTCTTTCTTTCTCTTCTCTTCTCTGTCTCCCCTCCTCTCTTGATTTCTCTCTGTCCTATTCAACAACAACAGCAGTGACAACAATAATAATGACAACAAGGGTAACAACAAGGTCAACAAAATGGGAAAAAAAAGAGAACTTTGTTTTCTTGAAAACTGTGTTTTCAACACTATCATGCATTAAAACAACTGAAGATGTGTGCTTGTGCTTAATGATTCTCTACTTACCATTCAAATGAATAAATCTGAATTTTGCTTCTAAAAAAATAGAAAAAATTCAGACTTTCCAAAATCCAATAAAACCTCCTTCACTTTTGTTTCTAAAAACAACATTGCATTATATTATTCTGTAGGTAATAATATTATATCTACTAGTATTACCATTGTTATTATTCTGAACATCTAGGGCTTCACACTTCCACCACTAACAATGAACCTTGTTGTTTTTTTTTTCTCTTTAAATTTCAGGTAGAGACAGATAGCAAGAGAGAGGAAGAGAGGAGGATAGAAATTAGAGACACCACAGCACTGCTTCACATTCATGAAACTTCCCTAAGTCCTACATGGTGCTCCCAAGTGGTTCAGGGATGGGAATCCTGGTGTTTCTATGTGATAAAATATATGCTAGACTAGGTGAACTAACACCCAGCCCCCTCAGTGTTCTTGTAGATCTGAGCCATTTTGGTTTATTTTTCTGCCTTTCACCTCTTTAAAGGGAAGATATTTTGAAAGGAGGCAGCTGCATCTGCAGAACAAAAGCTACTTGATAATAAAAAACACCCATCTCTCTGACAATACCACGTAAGAAAACAACAGAAAGGAAAATGTATGAGAAAGCAATTATTATCTTTCCTTACCAACCTAGCCAGGAAATAGTATATTCAGCTAGCCTCCTGCCTGAAAGTGGGCTGCTGAACTTAATAATTATTCTAAAGAACAAGAATGTTAGTTTAAGAATTGGTGGGAATTAACTGGGTACCTTAGGGGGGAAAAATAAGAATTGGTGGGAAACAGGGCACTCAGGCTTAACTGCTTGCACACAAGCAGGAGAAAGGTCAGAGGAGTAAGGAGAAATGACGGAAATCATAATATATTCAGACATTTTCATCTGGTTTTTGTTTTTTTTTAAATATGTTCTACTTAGGAGCTGGAGATAGAGGACAACTGTAGCACATCTGAGCTGCAGACCTGGAGCCCAGAAGTCTGTGATTCAATCTCTGATTTCTTACTCTGCCAGAACTGAGAACAGAGCTGGTGGTCTGGCAAGTGGTGGAAAAAGCACTGGACTCTCAAGCAGGAGGTCCTGAGTTCCATCCCTGGCAGCACATGTCTGCTTCTTTCTCTCTCTTCGCCTACCTTTCTTATCAAACAATAAATAAAATATTGAAAATTAATATTAAAAAAGACTTGAGCAGTACTCCTACATGCTTTTTAAAATATTTATTTATTTATTTACTCCCTTTTGTTGCCCTAGTTATCTTCTTGTTGTAGTTATTATTGTTGTCGTCGTTGTTGGATAGGACAGAGAGAAATGGAGAGAGGAGGGGAAGACAGAGAGGGGGAGAGAAAGACAGACACCTGCAGACCTGCTTCACCACTTGTGAAGCGACTCCGCTGCAGGTGGGGAGCCGGGGGCTCGAACCGGGATCCTCACGCCCGTCCTTGCACTTGACGCCACATGCGCTTAACCCGCTGTGCTACCGCCCGACTCCCCTCCTACCTGTTTCTTTGTCTCTCAGTGTCACACATAAAAATAAATAAATACGGCAGTCTGGCGGTAGCGCAGTGGGTTAAGCGCACATGCCACAAAGCACAAAGACTGGCATAAGAATCCTGGTTCAAGTCCCACCGGCTCCCCACCTGCAGGGGTGGGGGGGTGTCACTTCACAGGTGGTGAACCAGGTCTGCAGGTGTCTGTTTTTCTCTCCCCCTCTGTCTTCCCCTCCTCTCTCCATTTCTCTCTGTCCTAACAACGACAACATCAATAATAACTACAACAAGGGCAACAAAAGGGAAAATAAATAAATATAAAAACAAATAAATACATACATCTTTCAAAAGAATCTATTCCTATTAGATTTGAAAGTTACCCAAAATCTTGGAGTTTTGATTTGTCACAGAAACAACTGACTTTACATTACCTGCAGTTTCAGAATTAGTAACAACAAGCATACACGTGTTTATTTGCTGTCTAGGAAGGAGTGAATGCTTGCAACATTATGTTACTTCATCATTTACCGACCTGGTTATAATGACCAGAAGGGGGAAATAAAGTAAACTTTGCCAATAGTAATTTACATAATAGTTGGAAAGTAAGAAGTTCAAGTTAGGACTCTGATTCCAGAACAGTTGTCATTCAAAGAGACATTGAATGAAATGAACTGATACATAATATGAACTCACTCTATCCCCATTTTCTGCTCTATACACAATTTTAGTAGGTAAACACTAATTATGATAATATTGTTTTATTTATTACATCTTTTGATACCAATATGTTTTTAAACCTCTTTTTAAATTTTATTTTTATTTATTTATTTTTGCCTCCAGGGTTATCGCTGGGGCTCGATGTCTGCACTACGAATCCACTGCTCTTAGAGGCCATTTTTTTTCCTCTTTTGTTGCCCTTGTTGTTGTTGTTATTATTGCTGTTGTTGTTGTTGGGTAGGACAGAGAGAAATCGAGAGAGAGGGATAAAGAAAGATAGATACCTGCAGACCTGCTTCACCACTCAGGAAGCTTTCCCTCTGCAGGTGAGACCTGAGGCTTGAAGCCAGGTTCTTGCGCATGATAATATATATTTTCTTTTAATTTTTATGGGTGATTTACTAATGGTTTATAGAGGCCAGGAATGACACATTCAGTTGAGACAAGGAGCCAGATTCAAACTCCCTGTCCCCACCTGAGGGGGAGGAAGCTTTGCATGGTAATATAGACACAGAAACAGGTCTGCCATCTTTGAAATATTATTAAAATAATAAAATTAGAGCACAGACTCACAACTGAGAAAAAAACCCTTAAAGAGGGTAAACTTTGGAGGAGACCGTGCCTTTTAATCAAAAGAAAGAGTGTGAAAAAGTACTTTTTCCCTATACATAGATCTGTGGATAAAGAGCTAGTGCTTAAATGGGCTTAATTATACAGCTTTTTCATAGACTTTATAGATCCCCATTACAAAGTTCTTCATTTAGCCATAGAAGTGAGGTGATTTATTTTACCATGAAATTGATTTTTAGTTGTAATGACCTGTTTTAACTTCTAACAGCCCCATTTCTAGAAACTCTCTAAATGGCAAAGATTTCCTTTTTTCATTAACATCCTGATTTGCATGTCCCCAGAGCTACCTTGTTCATCCCAGTCCAGTATTAGAAATGTTTTTGATGGAACCAGATGCAAGGGTTCCCTTGCTTCACTGCACATATGTTGAACAACTAACTGAAGGTCTTCACAAATGAAACAAGCTTAATAAAACAGAGGGGACAAAATGAGAGTGTCAGCAGTTTCTTTTCTGGAGGGGCACAAATAATATATTGCTCTGAAGTCACTGACCAAATTAAGTGAAGAAAATTGACTTAGTGGTCTGGGAGGTGGCACAGTGGATAAAGCCTTAGACTCTCAAGCACGAGGTCCTGAGTTCAGTCTCTGGCAACACATGTACCAGAGTGATGTCTGGTTCTTTCTCTCTCTCTCTCTCCTCCTATCTTGCTCATGAATAAAGAAATAAATTCTTAAAAATAAAAGAAAATCGATTTATAGCCATTTCGTTAATTTTCTCCTTAAGAGTAGTTTTTTTTTTAATTTTTATATTTATTTTATTTATTTATTCCCTTTTGTTGCCCTTGTTGTTTTATTGTTGTAGTTATTATTGTTGTTGTCGTTGTTGGATAGGACAGAGAGAAATGGAGAGAGGGAGGGGAAGACAGAGAGGAGGAGAGAAAGATAGACACCTGCAGACCTGCTTCACCACCTGTGAAGCGACTCGCCTGCAGGTGGGGAGCCGGGGTTCGAACCGGGATCCTTATGCCGGGCCTTGTGCTTTGCGCCACCTGCGCTTAGCCCGCTGCACTACAGCCCGACTCCCGAGAGTAGTTTTATGTGGGTTAGGTCCACATACCTTCATTTGTTACACTTCCATCAAATAAGAGATTTATTTTCACCCATATCAAGAGATAACACGTATTGAGTGTAATCTTATATTAAACCTTTCTATTTATTTATACCATTTAGTGAGTGATCATTTTGTTGTGAGACTAGGCTCAGCTATAACTCTTGAGTTTTTTTAGTTTTTTTGCATATTTATTTATTTCCTTTTGTTGTCCTTGTTGTTGTTATCGATGTTGTTGTTGTTGGATAGGACAGAAAGAAATAGAGAGAGGAGGGGAAGACAGAGGGGGTAGAGAAAGACAGCTGCAGACCTGCTTCACCGCCTGTGAAGCGACTCCCCTAAAATGGGGAGACGGGGGCTTGAACCCAGATCCTTACGCTGGTCCTTGCGCTTTGCACCACCTGTGCTTAACCCACTGTGCTACCGCCCAACTCCCGACTCCTGACTCTTGAGTTTTTATCTTAAGGACAAAATAAGATGTATCCAAAAAGTTACATACACACCTACATTCATTTGTAATAACTAAAATATGGAAACAATCCAAATGTCATCGTGGATGCAAAGATGTGATTTATTGCCACAAAACACATTTTCTGATCGCAATGATATGAGACAAGGAATTAATAAAAGATATTAAGGAAAGTCTAGAAAATGGTAAGACTAAGCAGTATGCTTTTGAATAACACTTGGGTCATTGAATGAATCCACATAGAGATACAAAATTATCTGGAGAACAGTGAAAGTGAAGAGACATACTATCAGATCCTACTGGATGTGGAAAAAACATTACTATGAGAAAAGTTCACAGTAATACAAACACAAATTAACAAAGAAAAGTTATATATTTATATATTTACATTATAGCTGAATAAACTGGAAGAGAAACAAAGAGACCCAAAAGTCAACAGAAAGAGGGAAACAATAGAAATCAGAGTGAAATAGAAACCATAAAAGTGATATAAAAAATCAGCAAAACCAAGAACTAGTTATTAAAAAATAATAATAATAATAAGTTAAATAGATGAACCCCTTGCAAGACTCACCAAGAAAAAGAGTAAAAACACTTTGATAAAATGAAATAGAAATGAGAAGGATGAAATTATAACTGGTGATGCAGAAATACAAATCATTATAAAATAAGAACAGAAATACAAATCATTATAAAATTATGAACATCTCTGTTCAAACAAATTGGACACCGTCAATGAGATTGACATATCTTCACTATCATACCACTTCCCAAGGCTGATCCAGAAGGAAGCAGACAGACCGAGTAAGTCAATAACTATGGCAGCAATTGAATCAGTAATTAAAAGTCTCCCAAGAGCTAAAGCACAGCTCCAGATGGTTTTACTAATGAATTCCACATGACTTTAAAAGAAGAATTGACACCTATGCTATTGAAGCTTGTAGAAAAAAAAAAAAAGAAAGAGAGAGAAGCAACATCCCCAACCATTTTAAGAAACCAATACCACCTGGATCCTCAAAGCAGAGAAAGACAGTATAATTTTTTTATATATATAAGATAAATTGTTGATCAATATCATTTATGTACATTGACTCAAAAGTGGCCCCCCAAATCCTGTAAAAGAAAATGCAGCAACAAACCAACAGAACAATCCATGAAGAACAAGTAGCACCTTAGAATGCTGGAACAGTTCAGTATGTGTGCTAACCCAACATTGTAACATACCACATCAACAAATAGAAAGGTTAAAAGCCACATGGGCATATCAATAAATACTGATGAAGCCTTTGACAAAATTCAGCATTTATTTACAATAAAAATGTTTAATAAACTAGAAAGAGATAGGGCTATCTTTAGCATTGCAAATACCGTATATGACAAACCCTAGACTAACACCATCCTGAACTTTCAAAAACAAAGTTGAAAGCTTTTCCCCTAAAATCTGGAAATTGACAAAGATTTCCACAGTCACTATGATTGTTCAAAATAGTTCTGAAATTCTTTGTTAGAACAACCAGACAGGATAATAAGATGCAGATAGTAAAGGAGTCCAAATTTGGAGAGGAAAATGTTAATGGATCCTTTTTGTAGATAACATGACAACATACATAGAAAATTGAAGAGACTCCATGAAAAACTTTTAGAAATTATAAATAAATACAAAAGAGTGGCAAAACGCAAAACCAATATAAACAAATCTGAGGACTTGGGACATAGCATAATGGTTATGCAAAACAGCTTTCATGGTGGAAGCTCTGAGGTTTCAGGTTCAATCCCCACCCCCACTATCAGCCAGAGCTCAGTTCTTCTTCTAGCGTTTGCCCTTCTTCCGTAGCCAGTCAACAGCATCAGGTTGAGCCTGATGTAAAGTTTCGAGACCTCCTTTGAATCTGGAGAGGGGCAGTCGTTGACTATGTGGGTCATAGTCTGTCTGGAGCCACAGGGGCAGTTCGGGTCGTCTCTGGCCCCCCAGCGATGGAACATAGCGGCACACCGGCCATGGCCTGTTCGATAGCGATTGAGGAGGGCCCTATCATAACGTGCTAGGTCAAAGCCGGGTTGACGCTTGCAGGGGTCTGTGATGAGGTGTTTGTTCTTTACCTCAGCTGACTGCCAACTCTGTTTCCAAGAGTCTGGAACAGAGAAGTTCAGTGTAGGTGTAGGGGACCAGATTGGGTGATGAGACGTCAAGCGTTGGACAGGGTGGGCAAAGATATCCGCGTATATTGGCAGGTCCGGTCGAGCGTAGACGTGGGAAATGAACTTAGATGATGCCGCATCCCGACAAATATCTGGTGGGGCGATGTTGCTAAGAACTGGCAGCCATGGAACCGGGGTGGAACGGATGGTTCCAGAAATTATCCTCATGGAGGAATATAATTTGGAATCGACCAAGTGGACATGGGGGCTACGGAACCATACTGGGGCACAGTATTCTGCAGTGGAATAGCATAATGCCAGAGATGATGATCGCAGTGTGGAAGCGCTCGCGCCCCATGAGGAGCTGGCCAGTCTTGCCATGATGTTATTCCTTGCGCCCACCTTTGCTGCAGTTTTTATGAGATGTTCGTGAAATGGCAGAGTGTGATCGAGAGTAACGCCAAGATAGACTGGCTGGGCTTCATGCCGGATTCTCGTATCATCAAGCTGCACATTAAGCTCACGCGAGGCTGAGGCATGGTGTAGGTGGAAAACAGATGATACTGTTTTTGCAGTGCTAGGGATTAGTTGCCATTTTTTACAGTAATCAGATATCAGAGACATGTCTTTCGTGAGTGTTTCCTCGAGGATGTCGAACTTGGATGCCTGAGTTGCACAGCAGATGTCATCGGCGTAGATGAACTTCCTTGAAGAAGTTTCTGGGAGGTCATTGATGTAAATATTAAATAGCGTAGGAGCCAGAACAGAGCCCTGGGGGAGGCCACTTGAGACAAGTCTCCATCTGCTAGACTTGTCACCCAGATGCACCCGGAATCTTCTGTTTTGGAGAAGAAACAATATAGTGTTGGCCACCCATGGAGGCAGGCATCTTGAGATCTTGACTAGGAGACCACAGTGCCAGACCGTGTCATAGGCTGCTGTGAAATCAACAAAGACAGCACCCGTCTTTAAATTCTTCTGGAATCCATTTTCAATGTAAGTTGAGAGGGCCAGGGCTTGTTCGCAGGTAGATCTTCCTGGGTGGAAACCAGCTTGGGTGGGTGATAGGAATTTCTCTGTAAGAGGAGAAATTCGTGACAGAAGCAGCCTCTCAAGGAGTTTGTAACACATGGAGAGGAGAGAAATTGGTCTATAGCCGGCGGCCAGTGTTGGGTCTTTCTTTGGTTTCAAAACTGCTATTATCTTTGCACAACGCCAAATTTTGGGCATAGATTCGGATTCCAAGATGTGGGACAGGAATGTGGTGATCCAGTTCTTTGCCGCGGGGCCCAAGTTAAGAATGAGTTCTGGGGTGATGTTATCATAGCCAGCAGCCGTTCCTGGTTTAACCCTCAGTAATGCTCTGGTTTATAAAAACCAAACCAAACAAAACAAACAGACAAACAAATAAACCAATCTGTGGTATTTCTACACACAAATGATGAGCTAGTGGTAAATGAAATGAAAGAAATGATCTATTTGTAATTGCACCAAAAATGATTAAAGAAAAAAAAACAACCCTTGGAGTAAATCTTACAAAAGAGGTGAAAGAACTCTATAACAAAACCTGTAGTGTGTTAAGATAAATAGACATGTTCAAAGAATGGAACGATATCCTTTGTCCATAGTCAATCTCAAAGCAATTTGTTGACTTCGGGCCATGCTTATCAAAATTTATCATCAATTTCCAAAACACATGAAATGAAAAATAAATATATTGAAAGGGTTCCAGGTTTTACAACTTCATGCAAGCCAACAAGAAATATAACTGATTACTTTTAAAAGACCAATTCAATAAAATAAATATGATTTGCTCCAGGTAAGTGTACTGAAATCTGGTTTGCTGCACATGTTAAACACTTCTTTTCCTGGCTCAAAGTCATCCTCTCCTCCACAAACTCTTAATGACTTATGTATCAATGATCTCCATGGAAACCAGAATCTCATTTTTTCCCCCTTCTCCACCAACAGTGCCTGTTTCTTCCACTCTGTCTCAACCATCTGCAGTTGAGAATGTACATAAGATGCTGCCATCAGGAAGTAAATGATCATTTCAGTCACACCAGCTTTTAAGTGTAACTTTCTATTCTCCTTAGACACTTAGTCTAAAACCATATCTTGACATTTCTCAGCTTGTTCGAGAAGAAAAACATGGGCTCCATCTCTTCTCATGTCTTTTTTTTTTTTTTTTTTTGGTCTTGTCCTCTCTTCTTTTCATTGCATCCCTTATCTCAGATAAATCTAATTTATAATTGTATCACACCTTGGCAAATACCTTCAATGGAATAGTCCCTCTCTCTCCCTTTGCTCTCACTAGATAGACACCAAACCTTAAAGCCCTCATAGTGAATTTGCTCCTCTATTCCTATTCTTTAACCCTCTGGGAGTATGGACCCAAGATCATTGTGGGAGCAGAAGATGGAAGGTCTGGCTTCTGTAATTGCTTCCCTGCTGAACATGGATGTTGACAGGTTAATCCATACTCCCAGCCTGTCTCTCTCTTTCCCTAGTGGAGAGGAGCTCTGGGGAAGCAGCGGAGCTCTAAGGCACTTTGGTGGGGTTGTCTGTCCAGGGAAGTCTGGTTGGCCTCATGGTAACATCTGAAACCTCATGACTGAAAAGAGAGTTAACATATAAAGCCAAACAAGTTGTTGACTAATCATGAACCTAAAGGCTTAGAATAGTGCAGATGAATAGCTGGGGGGAGTCTCTGTTTTGTAGATAGCTAGTAGGCATATTTTAGTTATATTCCAAAGGGCCTGTGGCTAGACTAGTTTTTTCTTTTCCCCTGAGCCTGACATCTGATATGCAGGGGGATCCAAGTTATTGTCTGGGGAGATGATGTCATGGCTGGAAAAAGGACCAGAAAGCTGGATCAGGGAAGAGAGTAGCTCCTAAATATGGGAAAGGGGCATAAATATTGTTGACTGTGAAATAGTTATTTCATACTTTGTTTCACCTAATGTTTCCTTTTGTATGGTAGACAAAGATTCTCTCCTTTTCCTTTTGTCTCCTTCACTGGTGTCTTTAATACTTCAACAGATTGATAGCCACTGTTATTTTCCTTTCTAATTTTCTTCCTTTTTATTTCTATTTTATTAGTGTCTTAATATTGCTTTATAAAGCTATGAGATGACAGAGGTATAATTACACACCATTCTCACCACCAGAGTTCTGTGTCCCCAGTCCCTCTATTGGAAACTTCAGTAATTTTCCCAAGGTCACATATGTAGGTTGACTGTTATTTTTATAACTATCTTTCTATATGTATACACAGGTGCCCCCTTTTTTCCTATGGTCCTACTTTCTCTTCCTTTCTAAGTCACACCTACATCTATTAACACTTCTGAATGTCATTCCTTTTTTCCTCTTCTATCTCTGGGCCCTGATGGAATTGGAGTTCAGAGCCCTCTGATCATCTTCCCCTAACATTTCTCCCTCTCTAGGGGTATGGGCCAACATTATTTTGAGCAGAAGGTGGGAGTTTTAGTTTCTGTAATTGCTTCTTCATAGGACGTGGATTCTGGCCAGTCAACCCACACCTCCAGCCTGTTTCTATCTTTCCTGAGTGGGATAGAACTCTAGAGAGGTGACGTCCCTAGACACAATGGCAAGGTTGTCTGTCCAAGAAAGTCAGGTTGGAATCATAGTAGCATCTGCAACTATGATGGCTTAAAGGCAGTAAGATATAAAGTAGGACAAAATGATTAATAAACAGGAACCAAAAAAGTAGGAATAGAGCAGATGAGAAAAAGAATTTATGGTGGAAAGAAGCTAGAAAGACTATTTTAGATATGTTCCTAGGGGCCTATGACTTCAGTAGTTTTTTTCTTGAAATTGATAGTTAACATGGAGGTAAACTAAAAATATTGTCTGGAAAATAATGTCAGAGTTGAAAACAGGACTAGAAAGCTGGATTAGGGTAGAAAGTAGCTCCCAAACTTGAAGAAAATCTATAAATAAAATTAAGTGTTTATCCCATCAGCCTGACCCAGGACCCATATCTATTCATATACAGCACAGGATCCTGTGTAGCCTCTGTATCCCTGTCAGTCTGAGCTCATAGTCCATGGCCATAGCTGGGAACATTCTAGGCTGCTCTCATTTCAGGACCCGCCTTCCTCAAGTGGCAGAGTAGGCTGACCCAACCTGCCTTTGAAGAGTGGGGAAGTCCTTACTATTGCTACTTTATAATGAGGACAATTTCCTGCAGTGGCCTACTACAGGGATTATGATGCCTTTTTTGATGGAAATGACCTGTGATGGTGAAGAGAGAGAACGACTAGAAGCCTAGGCTCATCATATCTATGTGGGAATCCACAGATTTCCTGACTAGAGCTCCCGATGATGGGGTGGCCTGGTAGTGACTAAAAAAGTCATCATTCAGTGAGCCAGTCTCTTGTTCTTATGCAGCTTTTGTAATTATTTCTTTATTTTTTAATATTTATTTATTTATTCCCTTTTGTTGCCCTTGTTATATTGTTGTAGTTATTATTATTGTTGTTATTGATGTAATTATTGTTGGATAGGACAGAGAGAAATGGAGAGAAGAGGGGGAGACAGAGAGGGGGAGAGAAAGACAGACACCTGCAGACTTGCTTCACCACTTGTGAAGCGACCCCTCTGTGGGGAGCCGGGGCTCGAACTGGGATCCTTACGCAGATCCTTGTGCTTTGCGCCACCTGCGCTTAACCCGCTGTGCCACTGCCTGACTCCCTGTAATTCTTTCTTTATCTAGTCATTATTTTCCTGTTGTTCTTCAAAACATTCTAATTTTTAAAAATTATGGTGTAATCTATGCCTGTAGGTCTGTAATGTTGATCTTAATTTTCCACTTGTTCTATCCATTCACATCGATCCACTAAGTCATACTGACCTTCCCCTAACTCTTTCTTTCCACTGAATATTTTCCTTTCCTTGTGACTCGTACTGTCTTTCTTAAAATCTGACAGTTTCCCTTACTAAGAGTCTAAGAGTCATTATCTCCAAACATGTTTGTTTGTTTTCCGAGGCAATGATTTCTGGTGGTATCGTAATTTAAAATGTTAAAATTAGAGGCACAGCTGCAGCTAGGTGTGGGTTTGCAACAATCAAGGTATATTACATGGCGGTACAGCAGTATGGAACGGTATATTTTAGGTACATTTAGGCAATTATAGGCGGAGGTAAGAGTAGGCCAGGCCAAGAAATCGAATCCCTAAGTCACCAAAGTTCCACTCCACATGTTGTCTCCCGAGATAGGCAGCATGGTGGGTCCTGAGTAAGAGCAGGAGAAGGAGTAGGGAAAATGGAGGACTTCTGGCAGCCTGGCAGTTAAATCACCTGGTTAAGTAAGTTCCTCAGCCTGAAGTCAGCCATATGCTGATTACGTTCTGATAGTTCTGCCTCAGCCTTACGCTGACTGTGTCCCAAAGTCCTGTTTATGGCCTGGGCTGCGTCACAACAAGGTAGAAGTTCAAGCAAAGGTTTTTCGTGTTGTTGGTGGTGCCGGTGCAAAGTATTTATGTAGTTTACCTTCCCAGCATGTGATATAGGAAAACTATTAGAGAATTTATTCTGCTTTTACAATAACTGACAAGAAGTTATCGTGAAAATAACATTATTTTTTACTCTTCCCCTTACCACCAGGACTTCACTGGAATTGGATATCTGTGCAATTCCACTGTTCCTAGAATTTTTTTTTTTTTTATCCACCAGGGTTATTGCTGGGGCTCAGTGCCCACACTGTGAGTGCCCCTCCGTCCCATTCTATTTAATTTGATAGGACAGAGAGAAATTGAGAGGGGAGAGGGAGAGAGAAAGAGAAAGATACATACCTGCAGACTCACTTCACCACTTGTGACGTGTCCCCTCTGTGAGCGGAGAGTGGGGGCTCAAACCCAGGTCCTTGTGCATGGTGATGTGTCCACTTAACCAGCTGCACAGTGCCTGCCTCCCCTTTCTTTTCTTTTCTTTTTTTAAAAAATATTTATTTATTTATTCCCTTTTGTTGTCCTTGTTATATTGTTGTAGTTATTATTATTGTTGTTATTGATGTCATTATTGTTGGATAGGACAGAGAGAAATGGAGAGAGGAGGGGGAGACAGAGAGGGGGAGAGAAAGACAGACACCTGCAGACCTGCTTCACCGCCTGTGAAGCGACTCCCCTGCAGGTGGGGAGCCGGGGGCTCAAACTGGGGTCCTTATGCTGGTCCTTGAGTTTTGCAACAACTGTGCTTAATCCACTGTGCTACCGCCCCATCCCTCCACCCCCCTTTTTCTTCTAACAGAGTGAAAGGCAGAGGAGAGAAAGAGAGGGAGAGAGGGAGATAGAGAGCGAGAGGGAGAGGGAGTAGAGGAAAGGCATTACCACTTCACTGCTTCACTGCTCATGAAATTCTCCCCCCTTAAGTATGATGCTTCCATGTAGTTAATAGGGACTTGAGCCTGGCTGAATAAAAATTGGGTGAAAATATAAAACTACAAGGTCAAATGTGTTCTCTATGAGTAGAGTCATCTCCGAAACTCCATGAAGAGATTTGTACGTACTATCTCTTTGATAAGTAAGACGCTGGCGTAATTGTTCAAGGTGCAAATTAATGCAAGTTTTTCCCCCCTGATTTTTCAGGTTAGTAAAGTTGCTGAGGCTTGTGCTGAGCTTTGAAAAGCAACAAAAACCCAGTCTGTGCTATGATTTGCACTTGACTTGACTTGAGTTACTGTGCTCTGTTGTTTATCTATTTTTTATGACTTCTCCTTCCAGATTGTATGTTATCCAGGAAAACCCCAGGGGGTAGGGTTAAAAGCAACATGGATTAAAAACCTTAGACTACTGAGCATGATGCAGATTACATAATCCAGTGCTTATTCTGTGCAAATAAATAAGTAAACAACTAAAAATTAAATGTGATTGCTAATATGTTCCTAGATGCTATATTGGAAGGTATTGCTCTTGTGATGGTAATTCAATACCTGCCCCTGCAAACCCTTTATAATTTGGCTGAAAAGAACTGTCTAAAATGTGAAACTGGACACAGCAGGACTGTAATTTTGCTTTACAGCACCTCAAAAAATACAGTTAACTTTTAGTTAAATATTTTTCACAGCATAGGTTACAAACACATCAAGTGATTTCTTTTCCTCTTGCAGGCTTGCTAATTTAGAAGCCAGGTGGCAGAACACACAGTGGCGCATACACACTACCATGAGTAAGGACCTGCTTCAATCTCCCTATCTCTACATGCAGTGAAGCAGGCTGCAGGTTCTTTTTGCTTTCTTCCTCTGTATCACCCTCTTGCTTCTCAACTTTTTTTTTTTGTCAGATCAAATAAAAGAAAGAGGAAAAATGCAAAAAAAAAAAAATAGAAAAGATTACCTTATTTATTTATGAGAGAGAGAGAGAAAGATCAGAGCATTGCTCTAGTGTATGCAATGTCAGACATTGACCTGGAGACCTCACACTTGAAACTCCAACTCTGTTCACTGTGCTACCTCCAGGGCTGTAAGTGCTCACTTTGCTAGAGGATGGCTACTAAGATTACAGAGTATAACTTTTTCTAACAATAAGCACTCTCCCGTGTTCACAATAATGAATTCCGACTATGACTAAATATAAGTAAAATTTATGTAACCTAGAAAATTCTTGTACCTCTGACTTTTTCCTTATAAGATCCTCATCACAAATGAAGAGATTCTTTTAAGTTCTATTCTTTAAGACTTGTAAGATACACTAGCTACTAATTTAATATTAAATAATAACAATGTTATGCTTGTCAATGTCAGGGCTTCACTGGCCTGAGGAGAATTTTTTTTTTTCAGATAGAGAGATGCAGGGAGGGCAACACAACATTTGGGCCTTCTCTATAGTGAGTGTTTGGCAAGAATAATACTATGTTACTGTGAGTTTTTATTTTTTTTTATTGAGGAGTTAATGGGTTATAGTAAATATAGTTGTAAATTTTCCATTTTCTGCAAAACATTCCCACCCCCAACCTAGGTGCTCCTCCACTATGATGTGTCAGGCTAGCAACCCACGAGAGAGATGACCCAGGAACCAAGCTTGTGGAAGCAAGGCAATTCAAATATTTATTCATTCGAGTGCCCCAGAGTCTGGTGGTAGCACACCTGGTTAAGCCATGTGGTGCAAACCTCAATGGCTGTAGTCAGCCTCCTGGTCTGCACATGTGTGCTCCTCCAGGTCCGAACATGGAAGAGAGAAGTCAGAAATGGAAGGGGCTTGACAATACCATACATGGTTAGGAAAGGGGTGAAGAAAGGCAAAAGGGGCCAGGAATGGCATGGACCTCCCCAACAATTGTTGCTAGAGGTTCAACTGGTAGGATTAGCAATACCCTTTAGACAATTAGGAAGGAGACCTTTAGTCATCTGTAAGACAAAGAAGAAGACTGATATGTAGATAATAAAAGGACTGGCCATAGTAACAAGGAATGCAGGGTGGAGCAGGCTTAAAGTTTTGAGGTATGCCAGGGGGAGCAGGCTTAATGTTTTGAGGAATGCCAGGCTCCTGGAGGCAGAAATATGCAGGGTGTTTTGTGAGGCAGGGAAGTCTGATATGATGGGCAAACTTTTGAGGTTCCTGTGTCCCCCTTGCTCAACCCCTCTGTAGAGAGAGAGACTAACAGGATGGACACACCTCTCAGGTCAAGCCCTGCCAGGCACCGCCACATCCCCACAACCTCCCTACAATAATGCACCAGGACTGGAAAGGCCTGCTGCCCCCCACACCACCACACACACACCCAGAGTCCACCAAACCCAGTCCAAGTTCTATTTTGTGCTTCCCCTTTCTGTTGTCATTTCTCAACTTCTGTCCATGAATGAAATCACCCTATTTCATCTTTGCTTTTCTGGCTTATCTCAATTAACATGATTCCTTCAAGCTCCTTCCAAGATGAAGTGAAGAAGATGAATTCACCATTTTTAATAGCTGAATAGTATTACATTGTGTATATATATATATATATACCACTACTTGCTCAGCCACTCATCTGTTGTTGGACACCTGGGTTGCTTCCAGGTTTTGGATATTACAAATTGTGCTAAGAACATAGATATACACAAATCTTTTTGGATGAGTGTATTTAATTTCTTAGAATATATCCCCAGGAGAGGAATTGCAGGGTCATAGGGTAGGTGAACTTCTAGCCTTGTGAGAGTTCTCCATACTGCTCTCCACAGGGTTCAGACCAATTTATATTCCTACCAGTGGTGCATGAGGGTTCCTCTGACCCCACAACCTCTCCAGCATTTACTGCTGTTATGTTTTCTGATGTATGACATTCTCATAGGAGTGAAATGATATCTCATTGTTGTCTTTATTTGCATTTCTGTGACAATCAATGATTTGGAGAATTCTTTTGTATGCCTGTTGGCCTTTGGGATCTCTTTTATGGTGAATATTCTATTCATACCTTTTCCTCACTTTTGGATGGGGTCATTTGTTTTTTTGAGTTTGGTATGCTGTCTACATATTTTGGTTATTAGCATTTTGTGTGGTATATGGCATGTAAATATTGTCTTTCATTCTGTAAGGAGTCTCTTTGTTTGTAAATTACTTCTCTTTACTACTACTAAATGGCTTATCTTAAGCAACAAATGGTGTATTTTAACTATACCATAAAAGTGGATTTTATTTGCATTGTTAATGAAATTAATGAATAATGAATTTAACAATACAATTAGTAATGTATTAATAATTATAGGGGCTGGGCAGTGGTGTGCCCAGTTAAGTGCAAATGTCACCATGTGCATGGATATGGGTTCAAGTCCCCACTCCTATCTGCAGAGAGGGGACGTCATTAGAGGTGAAGCAGATCTGCAGGTATCTCTCTCTCTCTCTTTACCTCCCCTCCACTCTCAATTTCTCTCTGTCCTGTCAATTAAAAATAAAGTAGAAAGGAAAACTGAAAAAAATGCCACATGGAGCTTTAGATTCATAGTGCTGGCATCCAGGCTGAAAAAGAACTTATAATAATAATTATTATTTTTTGCCTCCAGGGTTATCTCTGGGCTGGGTGCCTGCACTCTGACTCCACTGCTCCTGGAGGCCATGTTTCCCATTTTTGTTGCCATTGTTGTTGTTATTGCTATTGTCATTGGAAGAGAACAGGACAGAGAGAAATTGAAAGAGGAAAAGAAGACAGAGAGGAGGAGATAAAGATAGATACCTGCAGACCTGAGGTATCTATCTATCACCAACTGAGAAACTACCCTCCTGCAGGTGGAGAGCCAGGGGCTTGAATCCTTATGCCAGTCCTTGCGCTTTATGCCATGTGCACTTAACCCGCTGGCTACCGTCTGGCCCCTGATCTGTGATAAATTTTTAGGTATCTTATTGACCACTGAGAAAATCCCATAGTTATCTAAGCCCAAAATAGTTATCATAATGGGAGCTATCAACATTCAACATCTATTCAATAACTGTAGACAATGAAATATTTAAGAGATCTCTGATCACAAGATCATAATTTTGGAAAGGCTGGATTAAAAATCGAATCAATGGAATCTGAAACCTATGTAATGTGACAATGCAGTGATACCTCAGTGAGTTAAGATGATTTATATAGATACTGTGGGGGGGTAATTTTATATGTTAACTAGGATGAACCACGATGACCATGGTGCCCTGCTTGTATAATCAATTTCTGCCCTGCATGATTCTGAGAAGTCGTATTGAGTAAGATAAGCATTTTTTTCTATTTTATTGGACAGAACAAAGAGAAATGAACAGTGGGGTGGTGGTGGAGATAGAAAGGCAGATAGAAAAATACACACCTGCAGGCCTGCTTCACCACTTGCGAACTGTCCCCCCCCCCCCCCCGCCCCGCAGGTGAGGAGTGGTGATTCAAATCCAGACCCTTTGGCATGGTGATGGTTATCCATTGCTGAGCCCCTGAATGAGATAAGCATTCAAATATATAGCTTTGAGTAAAAACAAAAATTGTACTCCATAATTTGGGTGGACATCTTTCAATCAGTTAAAGACCTTATTAAAAAGGGACAGCCCGGAAGTGGACCTGCCCTCTGATCCTGCAATTCCTCTCCTAGGCATATATCCTAAAGAAACCAAACACACCCATCCAAAAAGATTTGTGTATGTCTATGTTCGTAGCAGCATGGTTTGTAATAACCAAAACCTGGAAGCAACCCAGGTGTCCAACAACAGATTGTGACTGAGCAAGTGGTGGTCTATGTACACAATGGAATACTACTCAACTACTAAAAATGGTGAATTCACCTTCTTCACCTTATCTTGAATGGAGTTTGAGGGAATCAAGTTAAGTGAAGTAAGTTAGAAACAGAAGGATGATCTCACTCATAGGCAGAAGTTGGGGAAAAAATGAAAATGATCAGAAGGGAAAACACTAAGCAGAACTTGGACTGGAGTTGGTGTCTTGCACCAAAGTAAAAGACTCTGGGGTAGGGGTGGAGGAAGGGTTCAGGTCCTGGAACATGATGGCAGAGGAGGACCCAGTGGGGGTTGAATTGTTATGTGCAAAACTGGAAAATGTTATGCATGTATGTACAAACTATTATATTTTACCATTGACTATAAAATATTAATCCCCAATAAAGAAATAAAAAAAAATAGAGACAGCCGTCTCCCAATCAAGACATAGTTCTGTTAGATGCTGAATTACTGACTGTTCTCCATGACCAGCATGATGATCTCTGGACTTTCACAGCACCATCAGCAACCCCTGGGTCTCCAGACTGCTGAGTCACCATACAGATTCTGACTTGTCAGCTTCCATCAACTTTCTGTATGCTTTCTTATAGCTTGATAGTTTGTTTCTGTTTAGAACTACATGGTAAGCACTTGTCTGAATATATCAAGGTGTATTTGTTCATTTACCTATTGAAGGACAACTTTACTGTAGTTCAGTTTGAGAAAAAGTAGACATCTTCACATAACTAAATCTTCTCAAGCGATGTGCTATTGATCATCTGTCTCCTCTCTCTTTATGCCTAGAAACTTAATCTGTGATTGGTCATTTCAGATACATGTTGACTTTTCTTCTTTTTTCTTTCTTCTGTTCGCATTTTAGTGTGACACATATTTGGCCATGGTTCCTCCGATGATTTTATTTCACAGGCTTGTCCACAATGAGTTATCAGTAATTCATTAGTAAAGGTTAAAGTTTCTTTTTTTTTTTTCCCCTGCACTGACCCCCACTAAACTTTTTGGTCCTAAGTTTTTGCTCCAATAAGCTGTGACTCTGTTATCTCTCTTTCTGTTCATCCAATTTTGAGGGCAACAGACTGGCCCTATACACTCACTTCTCAGGTAGACTGAAGTAGAATTATTGATTTTTAGTTTGTTCAGCATTTAACTTGTTGTTAAGAAGGAGTGGAGACCTCTATGATCTTTACATGTTAAAACTGAAGCTGCAAGTCTTTGATTTGTGTTTATGTAAAGAGGAAGAAGGAGGAGGAGGGTGAGGGGAGAGGGAG
This sequence comes from Erinaceus europaeus, assembly GCF_950295315.1. Classification (NCBI taxonomy): domain Eukaryota; kingdom Metazoa; phylum Chordata; class Mammalia; order Eulipotyphla; family Erinaceidae; genus Erinaceus; species Erinaceus europaeus. The sequence goes on along the minus strand of NC_080174.1, from coordinate 88,639,968 downwards.
GAGAAGGAGGAAAAGGAGAAGAAAGAAAAGCATTTCCCCCCAAAACTTAGATAATTCATTTACTTTTGATTTGAAGATAATCTGGTCTTTTCATTTTATTGGGCCTTAGTGATTTATAGTATGATTACTGGAATATGGGAAAATAATACTCCAAAACCCTTTTCACACTCTCGCAGATCCCACATTCCTAGAGTCTTTTACTTTGGTGCAATACACCTTGCCCAGTCCAAATCTCACTTTATGCTTTCCTTTTCTGATCTTGTTTACAGGTTATACCCATACATGATATTATCTGGTATTTGTTCTCTTTTTGATGTATCTCACTTAACACAATGCCCTCAAGTTCTATTCAAGATGAAGCAAAGGAGATGACTTTATCGTTTTTAACTGCTGAGTAGTATTCCATTGTGCATAGATGCCAGGAGAGAGAGGAGGCAGAGGACTGCTTGGTCATAAGAAGTTCTGGCATCAAACCCAGGGCTTCATATGGGAAAGATATGTAGTCTTCCACTGAGCTATTTCTCCCGTCCCAAATCTTGTCATTTCAGATTTGTTAATGTGCAATGAGGTTCTGCCAGCAAAACAGCTTACCTGTATTGTGTTCCTACTTTGTCATGTTTGTGACCCAGTTTTAAGCTCAGCCCCTCCTGCACTTTCAGTGCAATATTTTATTCCCTTCTCCTTTCTGTCTCTGTATCTCTCCTTCCGTCTGAATCCTCTATTTGATGGCTTCTGGTTTAACATCCAAATCTTTGGTTCCATTTGTAATTTACTTTTGTGCATGAGATGAAATGGTTCAGTGTCATTATTTTGTATGTTTCAACTCAATTTTCCCTACCCTATTTGTTGAAGAAATTCTCCTTTCTCTGTTTCATATGCTGGGCCTCCCTTGTCACAATCTAGATATCCATAGGTGTGTGTGGGGGGTTTATTTCTGGGCTCTCAATTCTATTCCGCTCCTCATACTTTTGTTCCAATACCAGATAGTTTTGGTAACAAGTGCTGTATGATATAGTTAGAGATCTGGGAGAATGTTGCCTCATTTTTCCCAGTCTTTTTCTTTCTCTCAAGATCACTTTGGCAATTCTAGTTTTTTTCTGAATCCAGATAGACTACTGGTCTATTATCTTTAAAAGAATTGGAGGGATCTTCCTGGGGAATGCATGAAATCTGTGCATGGCACTGGGTACAATAGTCATTTTGATTATGTTAATTCTTCTCATGCATGAACAAAGGATACCTTTTCATTTCTTTGTATCTTTTTCTATTGTATATTTAAGTGGACAAGTCTTTCACTTCTTTGGCTAGGTTTACATCTAGAAATTTGATTGGTTTTGCTGTTTCAATACTATCATGGTTATTTACTTGAGTCGGTTTCCAGCTTTATGAGAGAGCCTATACAAATACTTATAGGACTCAGATGACTTAATAATCATGTAATGGAACTCAGTGCTGAGTTACTATTTCTCTACCGCAGAAATTCATCTCTGTACAGGCTACTGTCACAATACAATAAATGTGATTGAAAATGTTTGGCATGGTCTGCCTCACAGAATAGGTTTGCTGATTCAGCTGTTCTTATCTATAGCAACATACTTGCATAATAACAAAGGTAAATGGGTTGAATTATTTTAAATGGAATTCATAGTTGATAGATTATCAATGGTAGATAATAACTAAATAAAACATAACGTGTTTGTAATTTTTTTTAAGATTTAAGTTTTTTAATATTTATTATTTATTCCCTTTTGTTTGTTCTTGTTTTATTCTTGTAGTTATTACTGATGTCGTTGTTGTTGGATAGGACCGAGAGAAACGGAGAGAGGAGGGGAAGACGGAGAGGGGGAGAGAAAGATAGACACCTGCAGACCTGCTTCACCACCTGTGAAGTGACTCTCCTGCAGGTGGGGAGCCAGGGGCTAGAACCAGGATCCTTATGCTATTCCTTGTGCTTTGTGCCACCTGAGCTTAACCCGCTGCGCTACTGCCCGACTCGATGTAATTTTTCTTATTGATTGATAGATTGATCCCAGGTTTATCACTGAGTGCCTATACAATGAACCTACTATTCCCAGCAGCCATTTTGCTTTTTTCTTTCTTTTTAAATTTAATTTAAGAAAGGATTAGTGAACAAAAACATAAGGTAGGAGGGGTACAACTCCACACAATTCCCACCACCCAATCACCATAACCCACACCCTCCCATGGTAGCTTTCCCATTCTCTAGCCCTATGGGAGCATGGACCCAGGGTCGTTGAGGGTTCCAGAAGGTAGAAGGTCTGGCTTCTGTAATTGCTTCCCCGCTGAACATGGGCGTTGACTGGTCGGTCCATACTCCCAGTCTGCCTCTCTCTTTCCCTAGTAAGGTGTGTCTCTGGGGAAGCTGAGCTCCAGGACACATTGGTGGGGTCTTCAATCCAGGGAAGCCTGGCCAGCTTCCTGGTGGCATTTGGAACCTGGTGATTGAAAAGAGAGTTAACATATGAAGCCAAACAATTTGTTGAGCAATCATGGATCCCAAGCTTGGAATAGTGGAGAGGAAGTGTTAGGGAGGTACTCACTGTGTACTTCTGCTTTCAGGTATATATTTTGCAGTAGTTGATGGATACGTGTGCACATAAGCTCTCTCTCACAGAAACTGGTGTATATCTAGATTATGGGACTTTGTTAGAAAGTGAACTACCTGAGATGAACTTAGAGTGTACTATAAAAGGAAAGGTCTCACCCGAGTAATGAAGTTGAAGGGTTGTCATTCCACACATGAAGTCTCTGGATACAGTCTGAGGTGAAGCATGTTGAGGTGGCAATCGTTGCTTTGGTTAGGTTGTGATCGGTGGATGCAATATTATTTGGTTTGGATTGGGAGATGCATATGGGAAAGTGGGCCCTATCCAAGGGTTCCAGGACTGGGGGAAGTAGGGGCTCTATAGTGAAGATGTGAGGTTCCTGCTGTCTTAGGGTTCAAAAAGACAATCGATAGTTAATATTATCATCACATTATTTGTTAATTGGGTTAACTTTGAAAAGTCCCTTTGTTATGGTTTGCTGGACAGTACCCAGTATCTTGTATATAGCTGTGCTATTGGATGCTTCTAATCTACTTGGTCTAGGCTTTGGAGAGAGTCCGCATATCAAATACATAGCCTATATATTAAAAAGATTCAGTTTGTCTTTTGAGAAACTTTGAGACATACAATTGATTTCCCCCTCTCATATTAATTAACTACTGATTTATATGTCTACATTTTGCTAGGAGTGTACATAAACACCATTCCCACCACCAAAGGACTGTGACCCATCCCTCCTGCCCACTCCCACCCCCCACTGGCCCAGGAAGCTACATGTCTACCCCTCACCACTGGGTTTTTACTTTGGTGCCCTACTTATAATTTGATCAGGTCCTGCTTTTAGTTTCCCTTTCAGATCTTCTTAGTCAGTTTCTGTTGATGAGTGGGATCATCCCATACTCATCTTTATCTTTCTGACTTAGTTCACTTAACATAATTCCTTCTAGCTCTGTCCAAGATGGGTCAGAGAAGGTGGGTTCGTTGTTCTTGATAGCTGCATAGTATTCCATTGTGTATATATACCACAGCTTTCTCAGCCACTCATCTGTTGTTGGGCACCTGGGTTGCTTCCAGGTTTTAGCTATTATGAATTGTGCTGCTATGAACATAGGAGTACACACCTCTTTTTGTTTGGGTGTTATGGAGTCTTTGGGGTATAACCCCAGGAGAGGAATTACTGGGTCATATGGAAGGTCCATGTCTAGCCTTCTGAGAGTTTTCCAGACTGCTATCCACAGAGGCTGTACCAATTTACATTCCCACCAGCAATGTAAAAGGGTTCCTCTGTCCCCACATCCTCTCCAGCATTTGTTGCTGCTGTCCTTTTTGATGTATGCCATTCTTACAGGAGTGAGGTGGTATCTTAGTATTGTCTTAATTTGCATTTCTCTGACAATCAGTGACCTAGAGCAGTTTTTCATATGTTTGTTAGCCTTTTGGATCTCCTCTGTGGTGAATGTTTTGTTCATTTCCTCTGCCCATTTTTGGATGGGGTCATTTGCTTTTTTGCGGCTAAGTTTGCTGAGCTCTTTATATATTTTGGTGATTAGTTTCTTGTCTGATGTCTGGCATGTGAAGATCTTCTCCCATTCTGTGAGGGGTCTCTCTGTTTGTTTAATAGTTTCTTTGGATGTGCAGAAGCTTTTCAATTTGATGTAGTCCCATTGGTTTGTTTCTGCTTTAGTCTTCCTTGAAATTGGGTTTGATTCATCAAAGACGTCCTTGAGGTGTAGGTGGGAAACTGTTTTACCAATGTTTTCCTCTAAGTATTTGATTGTTTCTGGTCTGACATCTAGGTCTTTGATCCATTTGGAGTTGACTTTTGTTTCTGGTGAGATAAAGTGGTTCAATTTCATTCTTCTGCATGTTACAACCCTCTTTTCCCAGCACCATTTATTGAAGAGAGCCTCCTTTTCCCATTTAATCCTTTGGGCCCCCTTATCAAAGATTAGATGCCCATAGGTGTTGGGATTTACTTCTGGGCTTTCAATTCTGTTCCACTGGTCTGTGTGCCTATTTTTGTTCCAGTACCATGCTGTTTTGATGATGATGGCTTTATAATATTGTTTAAGGTCTGGGAGTGTGATGCCTCCATTTCTGTTTCTTTTCCTTAAGGTGGTTTTGGCAATTCTAGGTGTTTTCAGGTTCCAGATAAATGATTGTAGTGTTTGTTCTATTCTCTTAAAGAAGCTTGGTGGAACTTTGATGGGTATTGCATTAAATTTTATATGGCTCAGGGGAGAATATTTATTTTGATGATATTTATTCTTCCAATCCATGAGCATGGAATATCTTTCCATTTCTTGGTATCAGTTTCTATCTCCTTGAGTAGCGACTCATAGTTTTCAGTATACAAGTCTTTCACTTCTTTGGTCAACTTTATTCCTAGGTATTTGATTGATTTTGCTGAAACAGTAAATGGGAGTGATTTCTGGATGTCTTCTTCTTCAGATTTAGTGTTTGCATAAAGAAATGCCACTGATTTTTGTACATTAATTTTGTAGCCTGATACCTTGCTATATTGCCTAATAACTTCCAGTAATTTTCTACTGGATTCTTTAGGACTTTCTATGTATACTATCATATCATCTGCAAATAGTGAGAGCTTGACTTCTTCCCTTCCAATCTGTATCCCTTTGATTTCTTTCTCTTGCCTGATTGCTATGGCAAGAACTTCCAATACTATGTTGAAGAGGAATGGTGACAGTGGACAGCCCTGTCTAGTCCCCGATCTGAGGGGGAATGCTTTCAGCTTCTGTCCATTGAGTTTGATGTTGGCTGTAGGTTTGCTATATATAGACTCCACTATCTTGAGGAATTTCCCATCTATTCCCATATTTTGTAGAGTTTTGAGCATGAATGGGTGTTGGATTTTGTCAAAGGCTTTCTCTGCATCTATTGAGATAATCATGTGGTTTTTGGCTTTGCTTTTATTGATGTGGTGAATGACATTGATTGACTTACGGATGTTGAACCAGCCTTGCATTCCTGGGATGAATCTCACTTGGTCATGATGAACAATCTTTTTGATGTGTTGCTGTATCCGGATGGCCAAGATCTTATTTAATATTTTGGCATCTATGTTCATCAGAGATATTGGTCTGTAGTTTTCCTTTTTTGTTCTGTCCCTATCAGCTTTTGGTATCAGGGTGATGTTGGCTTCATGAAAGGTGGAAGGGAGTATTCCTGTTTCTTCAATCTTATGGAATAGCTTAAGAAGTATGGGTATTAACTGTTTCCTGAATGTTTTGTAGAATTCGTTTGTGAAGCCATCTGGTCCAGGACTTTTGTTGTTGGGGAGATTCTTAATAACGGTTTCAATTTCTTTGTCTGTGATTGGTGCATTTAGATTTTGTAGTTCTTCTTGGTTCAGTTTTGGAAGTGCATAGGTTTCTAGGAATTGTTCTATTTCTTCCAGATTCTCTAGCTTGGTGGCATATAGTTCTTTATAGAAGTTTCGCAGGATTCTCTGGATTTCTGTGGTGTCAGTTGTGATATCTCCTGCATCGTTTACAATTCTATTAATTTGAATCTTCTCTCTTTTTTGTTTGGTGAGTCTGGCTAGGGGTTTGTCAATTTTGTTTAATCTTTCAAGGAACCAACATTTGGCTTCATTGATCTTTTGTATGGTTCTTTTATTTTCAATGTTGTATATTTCTGCTCTAACTTTAGTGATTTCTGTCCTTCTGGTTGTTTTAGGGTTCCTTTGTTCCTCTTCCTCTAAGTCCTTGAGGTGCGCAGTAAGGTCATTCATTTGGGCTTCTTCTTGGTGTTTAATATGTGATTGTATGGCTATAAGTTTCCCTCTCAGTACAGCTTTAGCTGTGTCCCAAATATTTTGATAGGTTGTGTCTTCATTTTCATTAGTTTCCAGGAACATTTGAATTTCCTGCTTGAGTGAGTCTCTGACCCAGTGGTTCTTAAGGAGCATGTTGTTTAGTTTCCAAATTCTGTGTCTTTTAATAATTTTCCGTTTGTTGTTAAATGTTAGTTTTACTCCACTGTGGTCTGAGAAGATACTTGGGATGATTTCAATGCTCTTGAATTTATTGATGCTGTCTTTGTGGCCTAACATGTGGTCTATCCTTGAGTATGTGTTATGTGGATTTGAAAAGAAGGTGTATTCCAGTTTTTTGGGGTGGAGGAGTCTGAAAATGTCCAAGAGGTCTAGTCTGTCAATCTCTTCATTCAATTCTCTTGTATCTTTATTGGTTCTCTGCTTTGTTGATCTGTCTAAGTGTGAGAGTGGGGTATTGAAGTCTCCCACTATTATTGTATTACTATTGATGTATTTTTGAAATTCTTTCAGTAGATGCTTAATGTATTTAGATGGTCCCTCGTTGGGTGCATAGATGTTAATAATTGTTAAGTCTTCTTGGCTGATTGATCTTCTAATCATTATGTAATGTCCTTGCCTATCTTTTATTACTTTATTTAATTTAAAATTTATCGTGTCTGAGATGAGAATGGCTGTTCCTGCCTTTTTTTGTGGACCGTTAGCCTGTATGATAGTTTTCCATCCTTTCACTTTAAGTCTGTGTTTATCTTTTTGTGATAGATGGGATTCTTGCAAGCAGCATATGGTTGGGTTATGTTTTCTGATCCATCCCCCCACCCTGTGCCTTTTGATGGGTGAGTTTAAGCCATTGACATTTATTGATATTATGGATTTAATGTATTGCAGTGCCATTGTTCTAAAAAACAATTTGTTTACTCTGATATATTGCAAGTATTATAGTGATGTTCTTGTTTATAAGAGGTCTTTTAGTACCTCTTTCAGGGCCGGCTTGGTGATGGTTGCCTCCTTTAACTGTTGTTTGTCTAAGAAGGTTTTGATCCCTCCATCTAGCTTGAATGAAAGTCTAGCAGGATATATTATCCTTGGTTGAAACCCTTTTTCATTCAGGGCTCGATAGATATCTTGCCACTCCCTTCTGGCTTTTAGAGTTTGAATGGAGAAATCTGCAGATAATCTTATGGATTTTCCCCTGTATGTGACTTTTTGTTTCTCTCTTGCAACCTTTAGGATCCTTTCTTTATCCTTACTTCTTCTCATTGTGACTATGATGTGTCTTGGTGTCTTCAGGTCTGGGTTGATTCTGTTTGGTACTCTCTGGGCCTCTTGAACCTTGATATCCTTTCTGTTATTCAGGTATGGGAAGTTTTCTTCTATTATTTCCTCTAGAATGTTTGCTTCCCCTTCCTCTCTTTCTTCCTCTGGCAGGCCAATTATACGAATGTTTCTTCTTTTGAGATCATCCCATATGTCTCTGTTGTTGTTTTCAGTGTCTCTCAATCTCTTTTTAAGCTCTTTTACCTCTTTCTTAGTTTTCTCTAACTCATTCTCTGTCTGACTAATTCTGTTTTCTGTTTCTGTTAGTCTGCTTTCCCTGGCCTCAGCTTCTTTCTTCATTACAGCTATTTCAGCTTTCAGTTCTCTAATTGCCTCAAGATAATCAGTATTTTCCTTGGGGGTCTCAACTGTTGTTTCCCTAATACTGCCATTCCTTTCCTCCAATGTTGTTTTCATTTCTGTGATTAATAAGTTTATTATTGCTTGCATACTTTTCTTATCTATGGTTACTTCTGACTGATTTGTAGTTTCTTCTGGGCTCTTGTCTTCATTCATTGGGGTAGCAGTTTTATTTATTTTTAATCTACCCATTTTTTTTATTTATGTGTTTCTCTCTTTTTTTATGCTCTGTTGTTCCTCAGTTGTTGTGTCTTGAGTACAACTAACACTACTAAATACCTTTATGACAATTGCACTCACCAACCTCCGGAATTACAGTAGCAACTGAAGTAAGTATTGAAGTAGTTTAATCGTTACCAGTTAGCCAAACAATTTCTCCAGTCCGTGAAAAAATAGTAACCAAATCCCAGTGAAGAAAGAGAAAAGAAAGAGAGGATAGCAAGAATAGACAGTTATGCAAATCTACTATCCAGTGTATATTCTAGGGGTAACAAGAGGGGAAAGGGAACTAGAGCAGAGATACACACACAGAGAGTCCACTCTGAGTCAGATTTCTTCCCCAAAGTAATTCACAAATTCAGAAAGGCAAAGAAGAAAGAAGTGTATGACAATATTAAAAAAAGAGAGAGAGAGAGAGAGAGATAAGAGAGAGAAAAGGGAGAAGATATGAAGAAGAGTTGTAATTAAAGAGCAGTGCAAGGAACTTCCCAAATGTGTATCAGTGAATTAAAAAAAAAAACGCCCTGTTTGGTGGTATGGGGTATCCTGCTAGAGCTGGTCCCAGGGACTGCTTATGGGGGGTGGGGGGCGTGGCGGGAAGGATGTATGCTTGAAAATTAAAAGGAAGAAAAAAGAATTTTTTTCCCTACTCTAATTCTTAGCCCAGATTAAGTTATAGTCACCTCCTTGGTTTCTAATGACACCTTATTGGCTGGCCTGCTAAAGGCAGAAAATCCTATTGTCTCCAGGGGAGTGTGTTCAGAGCTCAGAGGCTAGCAGCTTCTCCGTCCGCCATCTTCCGGGAAGCCCCCCCCGCCCAGACTTTTTTAAAAGATTTCTCGAAAATGAAAACTAGCTCCAAGTCCTTTGATCTAATGAGAGCTATACTCAAGAAGTCTTTGGATCCGCCCTCAGGGTCGCGGTGGACCCTGGAGACTCCCAAGAGAAAGCCCCTGAGCTAAAGTGCTCTCTCCGGGTCCTCTGCCCGCTGCGCTCTGCAACCAGCGGAGGAGCTGCCTTCCCGGGCGGAGGACAATGCCCGGTGTACTCGCCTTGCCCAGCGCCGCCTGGGAAGTCTGGAGCCCCGCTAGTGCGTGTCACCTTTACTCTAATTCTTAACCCAAATTAAATTATAATCACCTCTTTGGTGTCACCCCTTATTGACTGGCCTGATAAAGGCAGAAAATCCTACCGTTGCCGATGATGTGATCAGAGTGCTCCCTGTTAGCAGCTTCTGAGTCCGCCATCTTCCTCTCTCCATTTTGCTTTTTTCTTTTATTTTATGGGAGAGAGAGATAGAGAGGAAGAGAAAGAAAGAAACCTACAGTACTGTTTATTTTTCCTTTTTGTTGCTCCCTTTTAAAAATTTCTTTATTGAGGGATTAATGTTCTATATTCGACAGTAAATACAATAGTTTGTACATGCATAACATTTCTCAGTTTTCCACATAACAATACACCCCCCACTAGGTCCTCTGTCATTGTTTTTGGACCTATAATCTCCTGCCTGTCCCCACCCACCCCAGAGTCTTTTACTTTGGTGCAATACGCCAATTCCAGTTCAGATTCTACTTGTGTTTTCTCTTCTGATCTTGTTTTTCAACTCCTGCCTGAGAGTGAGATCAACCCCTATTCATCCTTCTGTTTTTGCCTTATTTCACTTAACATGATTTCTTTAAGCTCCATCCAATATCTGCTGAAAACGGTGACATCACCATTTTAAATAGCTGAGTAGTATTCCATTGTGTATATAGATCACAACTTGCTCAGCCATTCATCTGTTGTTGGACACCTGGGTTGCTTACAGGTTTTGGATATTACAAATTGTGCTGCTATGAACATAGGTATACACAGATCTTTTTTGGATGGGTGTGTTTGGTTCCTTAGGATATATCCCCAGGAGAGGAATTGCAGGATCATATGGTAGGTCCACTTCTAGCTTTCTGAGAGTTCTCCAGACTGTTCTCCACAGAGATTGGACCAATCTACATTCCCACCAGCAGTGAAGGAAGTTTCCTTTGACTGCACAACCTCTCCAGCATTTGCTGCTGCCACCTTTTCTGACATATGACATTCTCACAGGAGATAAGTGGTATCTCATTGTAGTCTTTATTTGCATTTCTCTAACAAAGACTTGGAGCATTTTTTTTTATGTGTTTCTCGGCCTTTTGGATCTCTTCTATAGTGACTATGCTATCCATGCCATGTCCTCTCTCCATTTTTGGATGTGGTAATTTGTTTTCTTGTTCTTGAGTTTAGCAAGCTCTTTATATATTGTGGTTATTAAACTCTTGTCTGATGTATGGCATGTAAAGATCTTCTTCCATTCTATGAAGGGTCTCTTTGTTTAAGTATTGGTTTCTTTTGCTATGCAGAAGTTTTTAATTTGATGTAGGCTTATACTTGCCTAGTCTTCTTTGTAATTGGATTCATTTCATTGAAGATGTCTTTAACATTTATGCGTAAAGACTGCTGCCAATATTTTCCTCTAAGTATCTGATAGTTCCTGGTCTAACATCCAAGTACTTGGTCCACTTGGAAATTACTTTTGTGTTTGGTGAAATATAGTGGTTCAATTTCTTTGCAATATTGTTTTGGCAATTCTAGATCTTTTCTGGTTCCAGATAAACATTTGTAGCATTTGTTCTATTCTCCTAAAAATGTAGTTGAAATCTTTATGGGGATAGCATCAAATTTGTATATGGCTCTGGGTAGTATATTCATTTTGATGATGTTAATTCTTCCAACCCATCAACATGAAATATTTTTCCACTTCTTTGTATCTTCAATTTCCTTGAGTAGTGACTCATAATTTTCAGTATACAAGTCTTTCACTTCTTTGGTTAGGTTTATTCCTAGATATTTTATTGTTTTATTGTTTGTTGTAAAAGGAATTGGTTCCTGTATTTCAACTTCTTCTAATTTAGTATTTGCATAGAGGAATGCCACTGACTTTTGTATGTTAATTTTGTAGCCTGACACCTTACTGTATTGCCTGATGATTTCCAAAAGCTTCTTGCTGGATTCCTTAGGATTTTCTATGTATACAATCATGTCATCTGCAAATAGGGAGAGTTGACTTCTTTTCCAATCTGTATCCCTTTAATTCCTTGCTCCTGCCTGATTGCTATTGCAAGAACTTCCATTACTATGTTGAATAATAGCGGTGATAATGGGCAACCCTGTCTATTAACTGATCTGAGAGGAAATGCTTCTAGTTTTTCACCATTGAGTATGATGTTGGCTGTAGGTTTGCTATAGAGATTCCACTATCTTTAGGAATTTTGCATTTATTCCTATTTTTGTAGCGTTTTGATCATAAGGGGATGTTATATTTTGTCAACGGCTTTCTCTGCACCTATTTATATGACCATGTGTTTTTTCATCTTGCGTTTATTGATGTGGTGGATCACATTGATTGATTTACACATATTAAGCCAACCTTGCATCCCTGGGATAAACCCCACTTGGTCATGATGAACAATCTTTTGAATATACTACTGTATATTGTGGCTATAATTTTGAATATACTACTGTATATTGTGGCTATAATTTTGTTCAATATTTTAGCATCTATGTTCATCAGAGATATTGGTCTGTAGTTTTCTTTTTTGGTTGTGTCCCTGTCTGCTTTTGGTATCAGAGTGATGTTGGCTTCATAGAAGCTGGATGGGAGTATTCCTGTGTTTTCAATCTTCTGCAAGACTTTTAAAAGTAGAAGTATTAACTCTTCCTTGAAGGTTTTTTAGAATTCATTTGTAAAACAATCTGGTCCAAGACTTTTATTCTTGGGAAGGTTTTTGATAACTGTTTCAATTTCATTAGCTGTGATGGGCCTGTTCAGATTGTCTAGTTCCTCTTTATTTAATTTTGGAAGTTCATAGGTATCTAGGAAATCATCCATTTCTTCCAGGTTCTGTACCGCGGTGGCATATAATTAATTGTTCACAGACGGCTCGCATGATATGTTGAATGTCTGCAATGTCTGTTGTGATATCCCATCTTTCATTTACAATGAAATTTATTTGGGTCTTCTCCCTTTTTTGTTTTTTAAGTCTGGCTAAAGGTTTCTCAATTTTTTTCACTCTTTCGAAAAAACCAACTTTTACTTTTGTTGATCTTTTGTATGGTTTTCTTATTTCAATGTTATTTATTTCTGCCCTAACTTGAGTTATTTCTGTCCTCCTGGTTGCTTTATGGTTCCTTTGTTCTTCTTATTCTAGGTCTTTAAGGTGTGCAATCAGGTTGTTTGTGCTTTTTCTTGTTTCCTAATGTGTATTTGTATGGCTATGAACTTCCCTCTCAGTACTGCCTTTGCTGTGTCCCAAATATTTTGATAGCTTGTGTCTTCATTTTAATTGAACTCTCAAAAAATTTTGATTTCTTCCTTAATTTCTTGTTTGGCCCAGTAGTTGTTAAGTAGTATACTGTTGATCTTTCACATATTGTGTCTATTACTATTTTTTTGTTTGTTGTTAGGTGTTAGTTTAATTCCACTTTGATCTGAGAAGATGCTTGGGGTTATTTCAATGCTTTTGAATTTGCTGATGCTGTCTTTGTAGCCTAACATATGGTCTATCCTTGAGAATGTCTCATGTGGACTTGAGTAAAATGTGTATTCCAGTTTCTTGGGGTGAATGATTCTGAAAATATCCAATAGTTCTAGTTTATCTACCTCCTCATTTATATCCCCCATTTCTTTATTGTTTTTCTGCCTGGATGATCTGTCAAGTTGAGAGAGTGGGGTGTTTAAGTCCTCTAATATAAGTGTGTTGCTGCTAATATATTCCTGTAGCTCTTTCCGTAGATGTTAGATTTATTTAGATGGCTTCTCATTGGGTGCATAGATGTTAATAATTGTTAAGTATTCTTGATTGACTGATTCTATGAGCATTATGTAATGTCCATCCCTATCTCTTTTAATTTTATTTATTTTAAAGTCTGTTGTGTCAGATGTGAAAATAGCTGTTTCTGCCTTTTTTGTGGGCCATTGGCTTATATGATAGTTTTCTATCCTTTCACTTTGAGTCTGTGTTTGCTTGTTGAGTTAGGTGTGTTCTTGTACAGTATATTGTTGGTTGTGTTTTCTGATCCACCTATCTACTTTGACATTTTAATTGGTAAATTCAGGAATTGACATTTATTGGTATCAAAGATTGAAGATATTTTAATGCTATTCTTGTGGATTTTTAAGAGTATTCTGATATGTCATATTTATGGTGGTCAACTGTTTATAGAAGACCTTTTAGAACTTCTTTCAGGGCAGGCTTGGTGATAGTTGATTCTTTCAACTGTTGCTTGTCTGAGAAGGTTTTTATGCCTCCATCTAGTCTGAATGACAGTCTAGCAGGATACAGTAGTCTTGGTTGAAAGCCTTTCTCATTGAGCACTCAATAGGTATCTTGCCATTCTCATCTGGCCTGTAGTCTTTTTGTTGAGAAGTTTGTTGCTAATTTCATAGGTTTTTCTCTGTAGGTGACTCTTTGATTTTCTCTTTAAACCTTCAGGATCCTTTCTTTATCCTTATTCCTTTCCATTCTAAATATGATGTGTTTTGGTGTCTTTAAGTCTGGGTTAATTCTGTTTGGGTCCTTCTCAGCTTCTTGAACCTTTATGTCTTCTATGTTGTCTAGACTAGAGAAGTTTTCAGCTATTATGTCCTGGAGAATGCTTTAGTCCTCTTCCTCTCTTTCTTCCTCTGGTAAGCCAATAATGTGTATATTATTTCTTTTGAAGTCATGCCATATGTCTCTGTTGTTGTTTTCAGTATCTCTTAATCTCTTTTTGAGATTTCTTACTTATTTTTTAATTGTCTCTAATTCATCCTCAGTCTTGATAATTCTGTCTTCAGCTCATTTATTCTATTATCTCTCCCCTCTACTGTTTTCTGGAGTTCATCTATTTTGTTACCCTGTTCTGATGCTGTTTTAACTTGTTCAGCTAGTTGTGTTCTTAGTTCAGCTATTTCAGCTTTCAGCTCCCTAATAACCTTGACATAATTATTGTTTCTTTTTCCAGAGTCTCATTTGTTGTTTCTACATTTCTGATGACAATTCTTTAAAACTCTTTACTTACTCCTGTGACTATTTCCTTAATAAGCACTGGGATGTTTACCTCACTATTTTGTGGTTTAACCTTTGCGGGGACTTTAGCTGGACTCTTGTCCTGGCTCATTTCTACAATATTTCTTTTTGTTAGTTTAACCAGTCTATATAGAATGTTACGGGGTCCCTCTCTCAGTACTTTTCAAATTACTGATCACTCTTGCCTAGATTGACTTGTGTCTAAGTGAGGTACTTAAAGAGTTCACAGCTATGGAAATTAACAGTTGTTTCAATATTATTTCAATGCCTGAGTTGTATCACAATGACTGTTAAAACCTCTTTTGTTCTTTTTCATCCCTGTAGGCTATGAGAGCCTGAGTGCTTTTAAACTATAAGTAGGCTTCTTTGTTGAATCCCTCAATCCTGACCAAGAGATAAAGCAGGGTGGGGGAGAGATATCACAGTGGTTATGAAAAGAGATTCTCACACCCCATGGATCCATAGCTCTAGGCTCAAGTCAGCTTCTCTGCCAAGCCAGGCAGCATTGCTGGGCCTTGTGAGTTTCTGAACAAGTCCTGTTTATAGTCTGTAGTTTCTGAGGCAATTATTTACCATGTTCTCATCAGGAGAAAAATGTGGACAGGCTCACACTTTATAGCCCCACTGCTAGGCCACCACGGTATAGATCTTCTCCTGAGATTTTGTCTAGTTCTCTGTTCCCAGATGTCAGCACAGCTGTTCCAGCCTCTGAAGGTAATAGCAATGGAGACTCACAGTTGCATTTGGTGAGTCTTAGGGGAATCCTCTCCTCCTTTCAATAGTCTTTTCGTTGGTAAAACAGAATGGAGGAGGTGCCTCAACTGGTAAACTGCCTGACTGTTGCCATCTGCCTCCTACTCTCCTCCACATTTGTTTGAATTTACTGATGATTCAGTGGGTTCCTGAAGTTGTTCTAGTCCTGCCTGTTGCAGTACCAGGTAGTCTCCTTTGGTATTCCTAGTTGACCTGGGAGAGGAGGGGAGTGGAGGGGAGAGTAGAGGAGAGAAGAGGAGAGGAAAGGAGAGGAAAGAAACACAACTGCTGCTGCTTAATAGCCCCATCTCTAGAAGTCTCCCTTTTTTTTATTGTTGTTGTAGTTATAATTGTTACTGATGCCATCATTGTTAGGACAGAGAGAAATGGAGAGAGAGGGGAAGACAGAGAGGGGGAGAGAAAGATAGACACCTGCAGACCTGCTTCCCTGCCTGTGAAGCGAATTCCCTGCAGGGGGGGAGCTGGGGGCTCGAACCATGATCCTTATGCCAGTCCTTGTACTTTGCACCATGTGTACTTAACTGCTGGACTACTGCCCAACTCCCCTATCCTGAGTATTGAAACACATTAATATGTGTGCTCAACTTGGTGCACCAGCTCTCAGTCCCACAACATTTTATCTTAATTATAATACTGTATATATATGATAAAAGGAAGGTAAACATATACAGATAAAATATATCTTTGTTATTTCTCATTAATCTAAATGCCCTGGAACAGATGCCATCTTCTTTTATCCATGTTCCTTTATGTCCAAAACTTCATTCTGCCTTGAACTAGATTTTGAAGTGTTGCTAAATTTTCCCTGTGGGGAAATGATTTTTGAGCTTGTCAATCCATCAGGCATGATGACTGGGAAATATTTGAAAGGAGATACAAAATGTACTTACCAGGAAGCTGAAAATATAAAGCAGTGTTTTCTACTTGTCAGTGTAAAAGAGCATGACAAATTCATTGTTATCCCTACTTCACACTTGTCAGCTGTTCTACATACACTGGTCACACAGATGTGATGGCTGTCAATAGTAGTAGAACTGAATGTATCTTTACAGAAAGACCAAATATCACCAGACTAAATAAAAGGAAAGTGTCCATTATTCCTAGTAAGACAAGAGCTAAGAGGGGAAAAAAAAGTTTTTAATGTGTTCACTGTATGTTTGAACAAAAATCAGCAAATAAGATCAGTTGTGCTGTTTTGATATGTATTGGGGTCAGGTAGGTTGTCTCAATTTTCATCTAATCTTCTAGCCAATTTTAAACTGGAGAAGAATGACTTTTACAGGCTTACCATGTGTAAGGCATTGTGCAAATTGAAAGAGATGCACAGATGGTGGGTGCAAGAAGACCCCCATTTTCAAAATAATTACAATGAACAAGAGGGTAAAGAAAAAGCACAAATGTTGGGAAACTGTGCAGATATGGTTGAGTTAGGCAGGACCCACAAACCACCATGTTTTCATGTGAGTATTATTATTTACATATCAATCTTCTGCCTCGTTTTAAAAATGACTCCTCCGCCACCACATTATCCCCTCAGGGTATTGCTAATTCCTACCAGCCAGCTAAAACTACAGCAACCACAACTAAGGAAGTTCCCAGAATGCTATTTCTTTTTTTTTTTTTTTCCTTTTTTATTTAAGAAAGGATTAATTAACAAAACCATAGGGTAGGAGAGGTACAAATCCACACAATTCCCACCACCCAATCTCCATATCCCACCTCCTCCCCTGACAGCTTTCCCATTCTCTATCCCTCTGGGAGCATGGACCCAGGGTCATTGTGGGTTGCAGAAGGTAGAAGGTCTGGCTTCTGTAATTGCTTCCCCGCTGAACATAGGCATTGACTGGTCGGTCCATACTCCCAGTCTGCCTCTCTCTTTCCCTAGTAGGGTGGGTCTCTGGGGAGGCAGAGCTCCAGGACACATTGGTAGGGTATTCAGTCCAGGAAAGTCTGGCCGGCATCCTGATGACATCTGGAACCTGGTGACTGAAAAGAGTTAACATACGAAGCCAAACAAATTGTTGAGCAATCATGGACCCAGAGCTTGGAATAGTGGAGAGGAAGTGTTAGGGGGGTACTCACTGCAAACTCTAGTGTACTACTGCTTTCAGGTATATATTTTGCAGTAGTTTATGGATACGTGTGAACATATGCTCTCTCTCACAGAAACTGGTGTATATCTAGGTTTTGGGACTTCGTTTGAAAGTGAACCACCTGAGATGGAATTAGAGTATACAATGAAAGGAAAGGTCTCACCCAAGTAATGAAGCTGAAGGGTTGTCATTCCACACGTGAAGTCTCTGGACACAGTCTGAGGTGAAGCATGTTGAGGTGGCAATCGTGTTGGTTAGGTTGTGATCGGCAGATGCAATATTATTTGATATGGATTGGGAGAGGCATACGGGAAAGTGGGCCCTATCCAATGGTTCCAGGACTGGGGGAAGTAGAGGCTCTACAGTAGAGATGTGAGGTTCCTGCTGTCTTAGGGTTCAAAAAGATAATCGATAGTTAATGTTAACATCACATTATTTGGTAATTGGGTTAACTTTGAAACGTCCTTTTGTTAGGGTTTGCTGTACAGTACCCAGTATCTTGTATATAGCTGTGCTATTAGTTGCTTCTGATCTACTTGGTCTAGGCTTTTGAGAGAGTCTGCATATCAATTACACAGCCTATATATTGAAAAGATTCAGTTTGTGTTTTGAAAAACTTCAAGACATACAATTAATTTTCCCCCTCTCATATTAATTAACTATTGATTTATATGACTACATTTTACTAGGAGTGTACATAAACACCATTCCCACCACCAAAAGACTGTGACCCATCCCTCCACCCAGTCCCGCCCCCACTGTCCCAGGAAGCTGCATGTCTACCCCTCACCACAGGGTTTTTACTTTGGTGCCCTACTTACAGTTTGGTCAGGTCCTGCTTTTAGTTTCCCTTTCAGATCTTCTTAGTCAACTTCTGTTGATGAGTGGGATCATCCCATACTCATCTTTATCTTTCTGACTTAGCTCACTTAACATAATTCCTTCTAGCTCTGCCCAAGATGGGTCAGAGAAGGTGGGTTCATTGTTCTTGATAGCTCCATAGTATTCCATTGTGTATATACACCATAGCTTTCTCAGCCACTCATCTGTTGTTGGACACCTGGGTTGCTTCCATGTTTTAGCTATTATGAATTGTGCTGCTATGAACATAGGAGTACACACCTCTTTTTGTTTGGGTGTTATGGAGTCTTTGGGGTATAACCCCAGGAGAGGAATTACTGGATCATATGGAAGGTCCATGTCTAGCCTTCTGAGAGTTATCCAGACTGCTCACCACAGAGGCTGTACCAACTTACATTCCCACCAGCAATGTAAAAGGGTTCCTCTGTCCCTAAAACCTCTCTAGCATTTGTTGCTGCTGTCCTTTTTGATGTATGCCATTCTTACAGGCGTGAGGTGGTATCTTAATGTTGTCTTAATTTGCATTTCCCTGACAATCAGTGACCTAGAGCAGTTTTTCATATGTTTGTTAGGCTTTTGGATCTCCTCTGTGGTGAATGTTTTGTTCATTTCCTCTGCCCATTTTTGGATGGGGTCATTTGCTTTTTTGCGGCTAAGTTTGCTGAGCTCTTTATATATTTTGGTGATTAGTTTCTTGTCTGATGTCTGGCATGTGAAGATCTTCTCCCATTCTGTGAGGGGTCTCTTTGTTTGTTTAATAGTTTCTTTGGATGTTCAGAGGCTTTTCAATTTGATGTAGTCCCATTGGTTTGTTTCTGTTTTAGTCTTCCTTGAAATTGGGTTTGATTCATCAAAGACGTCCTTGAGGTGTAGGTGGGAAACTGTTTTACCAATGTTTTCCTCTAAGTATTTGATTCTTTCTGGTCTGACATCTAGGTCTTTGATCCATTTGGAGTTGACTTTTGTTTCTGGTGAGATAAAGTGGTTCAATTTCATTCTTCTGCATATTACAACCCTGTTTTCCCAGCACCATTTATTGAAGAGAGCCTCCTTTTCCCATTTAATCCTTTGGGCCCCCTTATCAAAGATTAGATGTCCATAGGTGTGGGGATTTATTTCTGGGCTTTCAATTCTGTTCCACTGGTCTGTGTGCCTATTTTTGTTCCAGTACCATGCTGTTTTGATGATGATGGCTTTATAATATTGTTTAAGGTCTGGGAGTGTGATGCCTCCATTTCTGTTTCCTTTCCTTAAGATTGTTTTGGCAATTCTAGTTGTTTTCATGTTCCAGATAAATGATTGTAGTGTTTGTTCTATTCTCTTAAAGAAGCTTGGTGGAACTTTGATGGGTATTGCATTAAATTTTATATGGCTCAGGGGAGAATATTTATTTTGATGATATTTATTCTTCCTATCCATGAGCATGGGATATCTTTCCATTTCTTGGTATCAGTTTCTATTTCCTTGAGTAGCGACTCATAGTTTTCAGTATATAAGTCTTTCACTTCTTTGGTCAACTTTATTCCTAGGTATTTGATTGATTTTGCTGAAACAGTAAATGGGAGTGATTTTTGGATGTCTTCTTCAGATTTAGTGTTTGCATAAAGAAGTGAGACTGATTTTTGTGCATTGATTTTGTAGCCTGATACCTTGCTATATTGCCTAATAACTTCCAGTAGTTTTCTGCTGGATTCTTTAGGTCTTTCTATGTATACTATCATATCATCTGCAAATAGTGAGAGCTTGACTTCTTCCCTTCCAATCTGTATTCCTTTGACTCCTTTCTCTTGCCTGATTGCTATGGCAAGAACTTCCAATACTATGTTGAAGAGGAATGGTGACAGTGGACAGCCCTGTCTAGTCCCCAATCTGAGGGGGAATGCTTTCAGTTTCTGTCCATTGTGCATGATGTTGGCTGTAGGTTTGCTATATATAGACTCCACTATCTTGAGGAATTTCCCATCTATTCCCATATTTTGTAGAGTTTTGAGCATGAATGGGTGTTGGATTTTGTCAAAGGCTTTCTCTGCATCTATTGAGATAATCATGTGATTTTTGGCTTCGCTTTTATTGATGTGGTGAACGACATTGAATAACTTACGGATGTTGAACCAGCCTTGCATTCCTGGATGAATCCCCCTTGCCTTCCTGGGATGAATCCCACTTGATATGTTGCTGTATCTGGTTGGCCAAGATCTTGTTTAATATTTTGGCATCTATGTTCATCAGAGATATTGGTCTGTAGTTTTCCTTTTTTGTTCTGTCCCTATCAGCTTTTGGTATCAGGGTGATGTTGGCTTCATAGAAGGTGGAAGGGAGTATTCCTGTTTATTCAATCTTATGGAAAAGCTTAAGAAGTATGGGTACTAACTGTTTCCTGAAAGTCTTGTAGAATTCGTTTGTGAAGCCATCTGGTCCAGGACTTTTGTTGTTGGGGAGATTCTTAATAACGGTTTCAATTCCTTTGTCTGTGATTGGTGCATTTAGATTTTGTAGTTCTTCTTGGTTCAGTTTTGGAAGGGCATATGCTTCTAGGAATTGTTCCATTTCTTCCAGATTCTCTAGCTTGGTGGCATATAGTTCTTTATAGAAGTTCCACAGGATTCTCTTAATTTCTGTGGTGTCAGTTGTGATATCTCCTCCATCATTTACAATTCTATTAATTTGAGTCTTCTCTCTTTTTTGTTTGGTGAGTCTGGCTAGGGGTTTGTCAATTTTGTTTAATCTTTCAAGGAACCAACATTTGGCTTCATTGATCTTTTGTATGGTTCTTTTATTTTCGATGTTTATTTCTGCTCTAACTTTAGTGATTTCTGTCCTTCTGGATGCTTTAGGGTTCCTTTGTTCCTCTTCCTCTAAGTCCTTGAGGTGTGCAGTACGGTTGTTCATTTGAGCTTCTTCTTGGTGTTTAATATGTGATTGTATGGCTATAAGTTTCCCTCTCAGTACAGCTTTAGCTGTGTCCCAAATATTTTGATAGGTTGTGTCTTCATTTTCATTTGTTTCCAGAAAAATTTGAATTTCCTACTTGAGTGACTCTCTGACCCAGTGGTTCTTGAGGAGTATGTTGTTTAGTTTCCAAATTCTGCGACTTCTAATAATTGTCTGTTTGTTGTTAAATGTTACTTTTACTCCACTGTGGTCTGAGAAGATACTTTGGATGATTTCAATGCTCTTGAATTTATTGATGCTGTCTTTGTGGCCTAATTTGGTCTATCCTTGAATATGTGTTATGTGGATTTGAAAAGAAGGTGCATTTCCAGTTTTTTTGGAAGATCTCTGAAAATGTCCAAGAGGTCTAGTCTGTCAATGGGTGAGTTTATGCCATTGACATTTATTGATATTATGGATCCGATGGATTTAATGTATTGTAGTGCCATTGTTCAAAAAAATTTTTTTTGTTTGCTCTGATATATTGCCAGTATTATAGTGATGTTCTTGATTATAAGAGGTCTTTTAGAACCTTTTTCAGAGCCGGTTTGTTGATGGTTGCCTTCTTTAACTGTTGTTTGTCTAAGAAGGTTTTGATCCCTCCATCTAGTTTGAATGAAAGTCTAGCAGGATATATTATCCTTGGTTGAAACCCTTTTTCATTCAGGGCTCCATAGATATCTTGCCATTCCCTTCTGGCTTTTAGAGTTTGAGTGGAGAAGTCTGCAGATAATCTTATGGGTTTTCCCTTGTATGTGACTTTTTGTTTCTCTCTTGCAACCTTTAGGATACTTTCTTTATCCTTACTTCTTCTCATTGTGACTATGATGTGTCTTGGTGTCTTCAGGTCTGGGTTGATTCTGTTTGGTACTCTCTGGGCCTCTTGAATCTTGATGTCCTTTCTGTTATTCAGGTCTGGGAAGTTTTCTTCTATTATTTCCTCTAGAATGTTTGCTTCCCCTTCCTCTCTTTCTTCCTCTGGCAGGCCAATTATATGAATGTTACTTCTTTTGAGATCATCCCATATGTCTCTGTTGTTGTTTTCAGTGTCTCTCAATCTCTTTTTAAGCTCTTTCACCTCCTTCTTTGTTTTCTCTAACTCATTCTCTGTCTGACTAATACTGTTTTCTGCTTCTGTTAGTCTGCTTTCCCTTGCCTCAGCTTCTTTCTACATTACAGCTATTTCAGCTTTCAGTTCTCTAATTGCCTCAAGATAATCAGCATTTTCCTTGGGGGTCTCAACTGTTGTTTCCCTAATACTGCCATTCCTTTCCTCCAATGTTGTTTTCATTTCTGTGATTAATAAGTTTATTATTGCTTGCATACTTTTCTTATCTATGATTACTTCTGACTGATTTGTAGTTTCTTCTGGGCTCTTGTCTTCATTCATTGGGGTAGCAGTTTTATTTATTTTTACTCTACCCATTTTTTTTATTTATGTGTTTCTCTCTTTTTTTATGCTCTGTTGTTCCTCAGTTGTTGTGTCTTGAGTACAACTAACACTGTACTAAATACCTTTATGACAATTGCACTCACCAACCTCCGGAATTACAGTAGCAACTGAAGTAAGTATTGAAGTAGTTTAATCGTTACCAGTTAGCCAAACAATTTCTCCAGTCCGTGAAAAAATAGTAACCAAATCCCAGTGAAGAAAGAGAAAAGAAAGAGAGGATAGCAAGAATAGACAGTTATGCAAATCTACTATCCAGTGTATATTCTAGGGGTAACAAGAGGGGAAAGGGAACTAGAGCAGAGATACACACACAGAGACTCCACTCTGAGTCAGATTTCTTCCCCAAAGTAATTCACAAATTCAGAAAGGCAAAGAAGAAAGAAGTGTATGACAATATTAAAAAGAGAGAGAGAGAGAGAGATAAGAGAGAGAAAAGGGAGAAGATATGAAGAAGAGTTGTAATTAAAGAGCAGTGCAAGGAACTTCCCAAATGTGTATCTCACATAGAGAGTCCAATCTGAGTCAGATTTCTTCCCCAAAATAATTCAAAAATTCGGAAAGGCAAAGAAGGAAGGAAGAAGTGTATGAGAAGATAAAAAAAAAATGAAAAAGAAAAAAGAGACAAGTGAGAGAAAAGGGAAACGATAAGAAAAAGAGCTGTAATAAAAGAGAAGTGAAAGGAAAGGTTTTTTTTTTTTACTTTACTTTTAATTTAATTTAATTTTTTTAATTAGCTAGGAGGAGGAGGGAGGGGATAGTCTGTAGAGGAGGTAGAAGTAAGGAGACAAGTTCCTCCCACAATAGATAAGATGCCCACTACCCTAGCAATGAAAGATACCCTAAGAGTTAATTCTGATCAACCTAAAGGGGGGGAAGACATATGCATTTATATAATATTAATAATAAAATAGAGCAGGGAAAAAAAAACCTGTCTCAGATTACCTCAATCCTCGTGATCAGAGGCAGCTGATTGTTAAGAAAGAAAAAAAAAAAAAAAACCTCAGGACTAGACAAGGATAGCTGAAATAGACAGTTATGCAAATCTACTATCCACTGTATATTCTAGGGGTGGCTAAAGGAGGAAGGGAAGTTGAGCAGAGAAACTCGCAGTGAGAGTCCACACTGAGTCAGAATTCTTCCCCAAAATAATTCCCAAATGTGTATCAGTGAATTCAAAAAAGCACACTGTTTGGTGGTGTGGGCTGAGGCCTGTGGTTTTGAAAGCTGTAGGATTAAGGAAGAAAGGATGACAGGAACGAGAAAAAGAAAAAAAAGAGAGATAGAAATGAAAAAGATAAGAAAAAGAACAGTCTTAAAAGAGGAGTTAAATGAAAGAGTTTTTTAAATTATTATTTATTTATTTTTAATTATTTAATTAGCTATGTGGTGTGAGGTGGGAGGGATTGGATACTTAGAAAAAAGGCCAGAGGTTTCAGAATGGTATAGACTTAGAATGAATGATATTCCCTGGTGGGATAGGACTTTGGTAAAGACAGAAGCTCAGCAGGGGAGCCTGCTAAGAGCTGGTCCCCAGGGAATGGTTATGGGGGGTGTGGGGGAGGAGATGTGCTTACTAATTAAAAGGAAAAAAATTTATTTTCTCTTTTTTTCTAGTCTATTTCTTAACCCAAATTAAGTTATAGTCACCTCCTTGATGTCACTGCTAGGACCCTTATTGACTGGCCTACTAACGGCAGAAAATCCTACCGTTTCCAGAAGATGTGGTCAGAGCTCAACCCACTAGCAGCTTTTCAGTCCGCCATCTTCCAGGAACCCCCTGCTTTTTTCTTTTCTCCAACCACTTCCCTAGCCAATTCTGTCCCATCTTGCCACTTCCGTTTTTACCCTATAAAACCTGCTGCTGTTCCTGGTTTCACTCTCTCTTTTTCTCTTCCACATCCTGACCTAGAGAGGGGCTGGCATGCATAGCGGTAGGTGGCCATTTTGCTAGCTCCATGTGGCCTAAACCTACTGTGCTCACACCTGACTCTGGGATGTCCACATGAATAAAGATTTGCGTTCCCGCTATGCCATGAGTTCCTGGTCTCTCTCTCTCTCTGGCAATGCAACCTCGATATCTGGCGCCTGAACAGGGACCATCAGCTCCAAAGAAGCAGCAGACTTACGAAGGTGCTCCAGATAAGTATACAGCCACTAGGATCTCTGCAGCCTTGTGTTTAACGAAGTCACTGTGGTTCCTTTTCTCCCTCTTCTTATTTTTCTGAGACCCCTCTGGCATGGGCAACCTTCCTTTTCATGAAGAGGTTTCCCAAACCCTCTACTCTTTTTTCTCTAGACAGTTTTTATATCTCTGGGACATTTTGCTCTGGGCTACATCTTGATTCCTCTTGACTGTGATCGTAGGGCTTGGGACATGTGTGGGGCCCCTTCCCATATCTCCCGTGGAGAAGGGCAACTCTAACTTGCAGAGCCCTCTGCATTTCTCCCAACAGCTCCTGTTTTGGCAGACATGTCTCTGGCTGCCGCTGCTGCTTGTGCTACCCCTCCCCCTGCCACTTTTGCCAGAAGTAGGAAGTCCTCTGGGACTCATAATGCGACATGTTGGGATCTGAAAAATCTGGCTCACAGAGCCCTCTCCCCCCTTCTCTGAATATCTTATGCTATGACTGGCCAGTTGTGTTTTGTGAGTGAGTGAGTTGAATGACTAAAAAATTTTTTTATTGAGTTGAATGACCAAAATTTTTTGTATGACCCATTTTGCTCAGAGTATCTGAAACTTAAATGACTTTATATAAAAATTCTGGATGCAGCCATAGTTTCTGGAGACATCCAGAAACAATCCAAAAATTTGCTTTTTCCTATTTTGATTTTTTTTTTAAGTCTTGGTATAAATGTGAAACGTTTAGTCTTAAACTGTGTGAGTAGAAATGGTTCAACAGTACAGATCTAAATTTGTGTTTAAAATGATATGTCTTCATAACAAAAGTTTTTCTCCTCTTGTGTGTTAAAGACTACATGTTTATGTGTGTGTTTGAAGTTTGGTAAACATTAACTTTAATGTTAAAAGTGTAACTTTGAAGCTACATTCTTACCAGGAAGGGTTAAATGAAGATGTTTTCAACAAGATTTTCATAAAGGTTAAGTTAATTTGCTAAAGTAACTGAATATTTAAGGTAAAAGTCTAAATATTTTACGTGACAAATTCTCTATACAGGACATTTTTGGAGGGCCCCCAAAAGTGCCCTGTAAACTAATCTTGTGGAAATTAATCCACAACAAATGTGGCATCAATCTGACATTGTAAATTTTCTAAAAAAAAAAAACATTGTGACATCACTAACATGTGTTAACTCTCTAAGTAACCTGAGTTTGTTTAAAGTCCATAGTAAAAAATAGTTAAAAGTCAATATATTTTAACTAAATTTGGTCTGAACATCCTGCTGTATATAGACTGCTACATGAGGTCACATAATATGACCTTTAAACAAAATTATAAAGATACTTAAACCAATTATAATCATCAAGTTATCAGTTACAGTAAACTTCTAACTTCTTAAGTTTTTCTTTTTCTTCACAAGTAATTGATTACAACTATGTCAAAGCCTTCACATGAAGAAGCATCTGCTCATATGGTAAGATATTAAAATATATAAGAAGCTCCCTCATATACAACTTATGTAAATTAACAACATTCACATATTTTTCTACACTTAACTGGTGTGTTTCATTTTGCCACTATAGGCCTGCCTTTGTCAGACAACAATTTAAAGACTTTTTTTCATTTATAACATCAACCATGCCACAGACATCCCTTACAACTCTCAAAGACAAATAGTTGTTGAGAAGGCTCACCAAACACCTAGGCCTAATTAAGTAAAAAAAAAAAAGGGGGGATGCATCCCCCCAACATTCAGTTGGCTAATGCACTAACTACATTAAACCTCTTTTAATATCTATAAAAATTGAACCAGATGCCCTGGTAACCATGGGAAACAGATTTGTGTTTCCTTCTCAGGAATCCCTGGAAAACCATCACATACTATGACATCACCCACTAGATGGCACCACTACAGCAGCCTCCCTGAAACCCATGATGTGACCTGACAGGCTCTGAAGAACCTGATTTACAGATTTCAAGGACAGAACTTTCTTATTGCCTTTCTCTCACCCATCACTGTCTGCCCTTCTTGCTTCTGCTTCACGTGTCACCTTTTGGCGGTTCCAGCTCACTCTCTACAGAGAAGCAAAGTTCCAGTGGCTGACCTTCCCCGTCGAGATATATGTGCAGCATTTCATCCCCTGGCATTTCTTCCCCTGGTCATCGGCATTGGACTGCCACTTCTGTTGGACTTACTGGTACACCTCTTAGACACTTTACACAACTTTACAGCAGCTTCCCTTTACACTGCTGGGTTTCTCAAAGACTAATGTGCAGCAGTCCATGGACTTTGCATCCAGCTGTCTTGGGACTATACAATGCCGAATAGCCCCTTCTCACTTGGCAGGCAACGTCCCCTTTAGCCTAATAGGCCCTGCCCTTTGAGACAAGAAATGCCCCTTTTGCCCACCAGGCCTCCCCTTGATACCACACTGGCTCTTGCTGCTCTCCTACTTGTCCCTCCCTGTCTTGTGCCAGTTCTTTTAAAAATGCCTGCACAATATCATTCAGGTTTCTGCCCCAAAGGTTTCTGTTCACCCCTGCACTACTATTCCTCTGTCAGAGATGGAGTCTTTCACAGACATTGACCCATTTAAATGTGATGATTAGATAGAAAGATAAAGGAAAGATGAAGGAAAATTGTGAGGAGATGGTGGAGCCTGGCAGAGCTTAACCTATGAGATGAGTCTCTCCAGGTAAGTCTCTCTCTCTACAGAGGGGTTAAGCAAAAGAGGAGACACATAAATTTCACAAAGTTGGCAGCTATGTAAGTCTTCCCTCCCCCACAAAAACATCCTACATCTTCCCACCAGAGCCTGGCATTCCTTAAAAAACATTAAGCCTGCTCCACTCTAAATTTCATATACTATGGCCATTAGATAAAAAGAAAGGGGGAGGTGTTGGGAAATTGTGCAGATGTGGTTGAGTTAGGCAGGACCCACAAACCACCATATTTCCATTCAAGTATTATGATTTACATTTCAGTCTTCTGCCTTGTTTTAAAAATGACTCCTCCACCTCCATGTTATTCCCTTAGGGTATTGCTACTTCCTGCCAGTCAGCTAAAAGTACAGCAACCACAACTAAGGAAGTTCCCAGAATGCCTTTTACTTTTCTCCACCCTGTTCCCTAGCCATTTGGAGTTTATTTTTGTCTCAAGTGGTATCTGGTGGTTGGTTCAGTTTTATTCTTCTACACATTTCAACCCAGTTTTCCCAACATCATTTGTCAAAGACACTCTCCTTTGAATAGTTTGGGCCCCCTTGGACTCTGAACTCCAATTCCTTCAGAATCTGAAGAGGAAAGAAAAAAGATCCTTGGAAGTAGTAGGTGTGACTTGGAAAGGAAGAGATGCTAAGACCATAGAAAAATATGGGAAATATATATAAATATAGACAGCTGTAAAAATAATAGTCACCCTATCTCTGATCTTGAGAGAAGTAATTCAGTTTCCGATGGAGAGAATAGGCACACAGATTTCTGGTGATGGGAATGGTGTAGAACTATACCCTTGGTCTCTTATAATTTTGCACATCAATATTAAGCCATTAATAAAAATTGGACTTCCTACAATAAATAAACACGACACCAATGCAAGTACAGAGTCTGTTGCAGTAAAGCAGTATCTGGGGTGTAGGGCAGCCTGGCAATAGATGCAGGAGCTAGGAGAGGTTATTTAATAAGATTATGACACTTGTCATTTATGAGACAGGAGGTGGATTATAAGGCAGGGCATATTAGGTAAGGGTATACTCAGGCTAGATGCAAGAACAAGTATGGGGGAGTCTGGCGGTAGTGCAACGTGTTAAGCGCATGTGGCACAAAGCGTAAGGACTGGCGTAAAGATCCTGGTTAGAGCCCTGGCTCCCCACCTGCAGGGGAGTCGCTTCACAGGCAGAGAAGCAGGTCTGCAGGTATTTATCTTTCTCTCCCTCTCTCTGTCTTCCCCTCCTCTCTATATTTCTCTCTGTCTTGTCTAACAACAACGACATCAATAACAACAATAACCACAACACCAATAAAAAACAAGGGCAACAATAGGGAAAATAAAGTAAAAAAAATAACAAAAATGGGGATCTGAGAAGCTAGTGGCTCGAAGGTTTGATTTGAGTCATCATGGCAAAAAGATGATGCAGATGAGACCAGGAGAAGCAGGGTTAGGAAAGTTCTCTACATCACAAAGAAAAGTCTATATTTCACCTGAAAAACCACAGGATGTTTGTGCAGCGGCAATGAACACAGGTGCAGAGAATTCTTGCAGCAAGGTGGAAGATGAATAGGATAGCAATAATATTAGAATCAGATCCCTCTGGTTAAGTCCTACAATGCTGTTCTGCATCTTTTACTCCCCCCAGAGTGATTCCTATGAATGTTGCAAGGGGAGGCTGTGAAATTACACAGGAATAGTTCATCACTCATTCTGTATCCATGTCTACCTCTAGGGACATTTCTCATTAGATAAGGGCAGTGCTATGCTGGCACTCAAAAGGATAGAAAAATATGCTTCACACAAGAACTTCAGATGGAAAAGAATTTTCAGCAGTTTAGCAAACAGAGAACACTTTTTACTATTTGATTCAGAAGTGTAATCCTAGATGTTGCAAAAAAAAAAAAAAAAAAAACTCTTGACAGTCTGTGGGTAAGTCCTCTGATTGCTGCTTCTAATTTCAGAGGTATCTTCTATTGTCTGAAGCTAACATCTCTTTTTAAACTCAGCCAAAATCAAGAAACAAACTACTTATTAAATTGTAGAAAGTTGGGGGGCTGGGCAGTAGCACACTGGGTTAAGCAAACATAGTATGAAATGCAAGAACCCGCACAAGGATTCCTGTTCAAGTGGTGATGCAGGTCTGCAAGTGTCTGTCTTTCTCTCCCCCTCTGTGTCTTCCCCTCCTCTCTGTCCTATCCAACAACAACAATGGGAAAAGGATGGGTGATAGAAGCAGTGTATTAGTAGTGCAGGCACCAAGCCTCAGTGATAACTCTGGAGAAAAAAAATATAAGAATACATTTATTGTCTTTAACTTGGCAAAATTATCAAAGCAACAGTGCTTTCCCCAGCAACTTTTTGAGGTTCATATTCTTCATAAGTTATAAAATTTCAAACTTCAGTAAATACCAATAGAATTTAAAAAGAGTGCACTTATTCATTCAATACGCAAGAAATGGACCAAATATGAATTTTATTGCCAATCCTGATATAAAACTAAATAGAAACCGTTTTATTTCAGAGCTAAAGGAAGTATTTTCTCTGTATCTATCTATTTTTTTTTTTGGCTCATTTAAAAAGTAGATGTTTTGCACCTGTTTGCACTTCAGGATAAGCACAGATGCAAAATATGAACTTGTCTTTTTACTTTATTTCACAAATGTGTTTTCTTTCTGCAAATTATCTATTTATCTTCAATATTTGTAGGATCACAGAATCTTTAACTTTAAATTGCTCCATCTTAGTAATACATAAAACAACCATAATAAATTCAACGACATTTTCAGTAAATGCAGGAATAAACTATTTAAATTTAATGTAACAAAATAATTTTTCTGAGGAAAGTTAATATGTAAACAACACATTTTTTTCCTCCTCTGTCATCTTCATCTCCTCCTCCTTCTTTGTTTCTGTTGTTGTCATCATTAAGGCTCCACTGCTCCAGACCAACTTTCTCGGACAGAGAGATGTCACAGCACTGAAGCTTCTCCCAGTGCAATGGAGGCTGGGCTCAAACATTGACCACACAACTGGAAGACCAGGTGTATAATATCCATGTGAGTTGTTGAATTGGCTCTCATTTTATGCTTACTAATTTTAAACCTATAAAAAAATTAAACCGGGGGAACTGAGCGGTCACCCAGCGGGTTAAGCTCACATGGAACAAAGTGCAAGGACCTGTGTAAGGAGGTGTAAGGATCCCAGTTATATCCCTCAGCACCTGCAGGAGGGGGCGGGGGTTGCTTCAAAAGTAGTGAAGCAGGTCTGCAGGTATCTATCTTTCTCTCCCCTTCTCTGTCTTACCATCCTCTCTCGATTTCTCTATCCTATCCAACAACAACGATAGCAATAACAGCAACAATAATAACAATGGTAAACAACAAGGGCAACAAAAGGGAAGAAAAAGCCTCCAGGGAAGTGGATTCATAATGCAGGCACTAAGTCCTAGTGATAACCTTGGAGGCAAAAACAAACAAACAAACAATTTATTGGGAGAAGAAAATAATTTACAAGACATAGACATACAGAGAATTCTAAAGATTATTATACTTTTTTTCCTGAAAATATCATTAACATAAATTATTTTGTGGCCTAGGAGGTGGTGCCGTACTCAAAAGCATGAGATCCTGAGTTTGAGCCCCAGCGTCATATGTGCCAAAATAATTCTCTAGTTCTCTATCCCTCTCTCCTTCTACTGAAGAAATGAACATAAATAAAAATATAAAGCACTTTAACACATTTTCAACTTACTCAGAAATTTTGCAATGCAAGGAAAGGTTTATCACATATAGATTCAATTTTCGAGAAGACTTAAGATCATATTGCTGGCAGTCAGGCGATAGCGCAGCGGGTTAAGCACACATGGCGTGAAGCGCAAGGGCCGGCATAAGGATCCCGGATCGAGCCCCCAGTTCCCCACCTACAGGGGAGTCGCTTCACAGGCGGTGAAGCAGGTCTGCAGGTGTCTGTCTTTCTCTCCCCCTCTCTGCCTTCCCCACCTCTCTCTATTTCTCTCTGTCCTATACAACAATGACGACATCAAGAATAACAACAGGGAGTCTGGAGGTAGAGCAGCAGCTTAAGCATGCACAGCACAAAGCGCAAGGACTCGCGTAAGGATCCCGATTTGAGCCCCCCGGCTCCACACTTGCAGGGAAGTCGCTTTCCAAGCAGTGAAGCAGGTCTGCAGGTGTCTTTCTCTCCTCCTCTCTGTCTTCCCCTCCTCTCTCCATTTCTCTCTGTCCTGTCCAACAACATCAATAACTACAACAACAACAAAAAAAAACTACCAATGATGAACAACAAGGGCAACAAAAGGGGAAAAAAAGAATAACAACAATAATAACTACAACAACAATAAAGAAACACAAGGGCAATATGGAAAATAAATAAAAATATTTTTATAAAATCATATTGCTGATGACAGCTACATTAGGTTTACTTGCAGAAAGATAGGAATTTGAAGATGGCTGAATAGAATGGATTGCTTATCCAATCAAAGCCTTGGGGTGACATGCTTTATCTTGCAGCATTGAGTAATGGCCTCATTTTTCAAATCCTGCTATTATATGCCTGTTTGTGTCCAAGAATACAGCTGTATCTCCTCTGCCAGTTTCCTATAGATAAAATAAAAACCTACCAATGTAAGTCTAGATAACAGATGTATACCTTATGCAGCTATTATTTCTTATGATGGGAAAATAGATCAGAAGCAGACACACAGGAAAGGAGGATAGTGAGCATATGGTAAGTCATTTAAACAGATAAGCTGCAACTTTGCAGCAAATGCACTAACACCTCAGAAATGCTATTAAATTGCCTACATAAAGTCATTGAAATCAAAAGAATTATTATGTTTTAGATAGAGATACAGAAGCAGTTAGACATAGGTGGAGGGGAAGACAGAAAGGGAGATGGATGGAGGAAGAGGAGAGATAAAAGAAGAAAGAAGAAGGAGAAGGAAAGAGAGAGAGAATAACACTGAAGCTTCTCTCAATTCTGTGGTGGCCAGGCTCAAGCCTGGATCTCAAGCATGGTTAAATAATATAGCATCGAGAGTGGGGCGGTAGTGCAGCAGGTTAAGCACACATGGCGCAAAGCACAAGGACCAGACTAAGGATCCCGGTTTGAGCTCCTGGCTCCCCACCCGCAGGGGAGTCGCTTCACAGGTGGTGAAGCGGGTCTGCAGGTGTCTGTCTTTCTCTCCCCCCTCTGTCTTCCCCTCCTCTCTCCTTTTCTCTCTGTCCTATCTAACAATGAGAACACCAATAACAACAACGATAATAACTACAACAATGAAAAACAAGGGCAAGAAAAGGGAAAAATAAAATAATAATAATAATATACCACCCAAATGAGGTATTTTGTCAATTTTATATTTTATTGTTAAAAATTGTGCAGAAATTTGTATTTCTACAAATTGTTTGTATTGCTAAATGGGAATCTGGGGAATGTTATGCATGTAAAAAAAAAAAAAAAAGAAGTAGAAACGCAAAGCAGAAATTGACTGAGTTTGGAGTATGGCACCAAAGTAAGAAAGCAGAAGTATACTAGAGTTTGCAGTGAGTACCTCCCTAATACTTCCTCTCCACTTTTCCAAGCTTTGGGTCCATGATTGCTCAACAATTTGTTTGGCTTTGTATGTTAACTCTCTTTTCAGTCACCAGGTTCCAGGTGTCATCAGGATGCCGGCCAGACTTCCCTGGATTGAAGACACCACCAATGTGTCCTGGAGCTCAGCTTCCCCAGAGACCCATCCTACTAGGGAAAGAGAGAGGCAGACTGGGAGTATGGACCGACCAGTCAACGCCCATGTTCAGCGAGGAAGCAATTACAGAAGCCAGACCTTCTACCTTCTGCAACCCTCAATGACCCTGGGTCCATGCTCCCAGAGAGATAGAGAATGGGAAAGCTATCAGGGGAGGGGGTGGGTTATGGAGATTGGGTGGCGGGAATTCTGTGGAGTTGTACCCCTCCTACCCTATGGTTTTGTTAATTAATCCTTTCTTTAATAAAAAAAAAAAAAAAAAAAAAAAAAATTGTGCAGAAATCTGGTAATGTTACAAGAGAAAATATGTCAGAAACATCTAGGGAAAGTTAAATAGCTCTCCAACTATAGAAATTTACCCTGTAGCTTTATTGGCAGTCTTAAAAATTATTCCCTGCTATGTCTAATAACACAATTGTTAACTTGATAAGTGATGAAAAAGAACTTATATTAAAATAACATAATATTTAAAATTATTAAATCATCAAATATTATATATTTAAGTATTAATTTCTTGAGAGTTTGTAATACAAATGCAGCAGTTAATCATTGAGAACAGGGATATAGATTAGCACCATCTTTTGGAAGAATTAACAAAAGTGTCTTTAATTAAGAGTACTTTATTCATTTCCCTTTGAAAACAAAAAATCTCGTTATTCAGATGAGTAAAGGTGTGTTCAGGGTGATATGACCATAGACAATAATGTCCTTTTTCTACAACTAGTTTCTGAATGCTTTGGTGAGATCTTCATCCGAGTGGTATTAAATCAGTATACGAACAAGTGACTGATATCAAACATGTATACAAAATAACGCAATTAAAAACTGGGTCAAAGAACTAAATAGTTTCTAAAGAAGAGATATACATGGAACACAGACACATGAAAGAATGTTCCACATCACTTATCCTTAGAGAAATACAAGTTAAAAATGCACTGAGAATCCATCTCATCCCTTTGAAAATGACCTAAGTCAATCCAACATGAAGTAATAGGTCATGGAGAGGTTACAAGGGGGATTCAAAATGGCAACCACCTAGCAGCCCCAGGATTGCTGTCTGTGAACATGTGCCAAGGACTCTGCTGCACTGTTAGTGTGAATGCAAGCTGATGCAGCTCCTTTGGAAGACTATTTGAGAGTCCTTAAATAAATACAAATGTAATTACCTTAATTGTAACCCTGTCCATCTAATTTAGGGCCAATTTTCAGCACAGGAACCTGTGTGACCTCGGAATCCCTGTAGGTCTGAGCTCACATTATGTGATCACAGCTGGGAACATCGTAGGCTGCACACATTTCAGGACCCGTCTTCCTCGAGTGGCAGAGTATGTTGACCCAGCCTCCCTTTGGGGAGTGGGACAGTCCCTACCATTGTTGTTCCAAACTGAAGGCAAGGTCCTGTGTAGACCCATAGGAGGGCCCACTATGTTGTTCCTGATGGAGGTGGTCAGTGATGGTGGATTGAGGGATATGTTATAGGTCTGGGCTCATCATATCTATGTGGGAATCCCAGGATTCCCTGACTAGAGCCCTGGAGGATAGGGTGGCCTGGTAATGACCAAGAGAGCCATCACTAAAGTATGCAAGTCTCTTGCCCTTGTCCCTCTTTTGTAGTCTTTACTTTACCTGACAAGAGTTAATCTTAGAGTGATTGAGAGAAGTGAAAGGGTAAGTAAGGTGAGGAGGAGGTTATCTGGGTCTAAGTAGAAACTATTTGATTGACTACTTTATGGTGTCTTTTTTAGGTCTTTCTACTTGCTTGCTGCCCTTACTGAGTCACTGTAGACTACTGTGCACTTTGACTTTAAGGTGTATATTTTACCATAACTTATGGATTCATGTGTACATGTGCTCTGTCTCATGGCTCTGGTCTATATCTGGGTTTTGTGGCTTTGGTAGGATGTGTGCCACATGAAGTGGAATTAAGGAGTCCAATGAGCTAGAGGTTAACAATTAATGGAACTTACACACTTTTTCCATTTTGGGGAGCTACTCTCTTCCCTGTTTCAATTTTCTAGTCTCATCTCCCCATGCAGTACCTTTAGTCTGCCTGCATGTTAGCAGTCAGTCTCAAGCAAGTATTAATAATGACATTAGCCTCTTGAATTATACCCAAAATAGACTTTCTAACTTTTCCCAAAATGGAGAACCCAAGTCTCATCTGCTATATTTTTACCTTTAGGTTCCTGATTACTAAAAAAATATTTCTGGTTTTTATCTTAGTGCTTTTCAACCAACAACCTATAGATGCTACCATGATGCCAATATGACTTCCCTGGGCAGACTACCTCACCAAAGAGTCCTGGAACCCAACTCTCCAGAGCCCTGCCCCACTAGAGAAAGACAAAAACAGGCTGAGAGTATGAATCCACCTGCCAACACCCATGTCCAGTGAAGAGGCAATTACAGAAGCCAGACCTTCCACTTTCTGCACCCCATAATGACCCTGGGTCCCTACACCCAAAGGGAAAAAGAATAGGAAAGCTTCCAATGGAGAGGGTGGGATGTAGAACTCTGGTGGTGGGAATTGTGTGGAATTGTATCCCTCTTATCCAACGGACTTGTCGTTCATTCTTAAATAAAATAAAAAATTAAAAAAGTGTAATTACCTTGTAATTACCTTATCATCCAGTAATACTGCTTTTAGGCATTTATCCAGTAGACAGTCAAACACTAATGAGAAGAGACATATGCACCCCTATGTTCATAGCTACATTATTCACAATATCTAAAGAGTGGAAACAGCCTAAATGCCCATCAACAGATGACTGGCTAAAGAAGTTATGGCATGGAATATTACTCTGTGATCAAAAAAGATAACAGTGTGAACTTTGGGACAAAATGGTGGGAATTGGAGTTGATTATGTTTAGTGGAATAGAGAGATGAAAGAAAATTACCAGGTGTTTTCACTCATATGTGGAATCTAGAGATCTGATGTGACAAGAAAAGAGAGACAGGACTCCGGAGGCTGTCAGCAGGAAGCAGGTGTATTGAAGCTGGCAGGCCCAGAGGCTACTCACCCAAATATTCTGGACCCTGACCAAAGGCAAATTTCTCATTTATACATTCTACGGTTCTTCAAAATTATGTGGTTATCTGCATGGCAACTACATGGCATGTCCCACTTGGCACCCACACACAGCAAGGTCTTTCTTTGTTTTGTTTTGTTCTTTGCTACTGGAAAGAACTAGAGGAAGAAATGGGCAATAGGGAAAGACAGAAGTAACCACAGAAGAGCTGTCTGTTCAGCTAATTCACTGTAGCACAAGGTAGAGAAACAATGCATTCCCCGCTAAAAACCTTTCTAGAAAGTTTAAATCATGAATATTGCTAATAGATATTATTACTATTTGGAAGATGTTCCTTGTTATTTTGCTAGGACAAGCAGACTTGAATAGATACAGTAAGAAGTTACTACACATTTTCTTCTGACCATTACTATAATTGCAGCAGTATTTCAAGGACTTGCTTTAATTTAGAGGTGTGTTTTTATGGGAAATACTGAACTATATAAATATGAACTTTCTAGCTATTTGTCCTATTGAATACATGTTAAAGCAACTTCCCCATTCTTTGTTCTTGATGATATAAATGAATCCATAATCAGGCTTTGCTCAGTAAAAATAAGCAAGTATTAAAAATTCCCATCTAATTTTTTTGAAATAAGTTATTTTATCTTCGTTATGGAGGATAGGCTTCATAAATGCACAATTTCACTATGCCCAGGCAGAACTTCACATTCAGATAAAGGAGCAGGTTCTGGGTGGTGGCACACCTGGTTGAGCACACACATTACAGATAAAGAAGCAGAGAGAAAGAAGGAGTAACATGGGCTTCCCCAGGGCCATGGCTCTCCCATGTGCTTCCAGGACTCATATGTAAGTCTACTGAATGGCAAGACACATACCCTACCTGCTATCTATCTCTTGACCTATATGCACTTTCTCTTTTTTCCTTCCTACCTAACTTTCTCTCTTTCTTTCTTTCTCTCTCTCTTTCTTCCTTTCTTTCTTCATTCACCAGAGTTTTTGCTGGAAGTTAAAGCAGAACTTGCTTTCCCACTAGTGAAGCTTCCCTCCTGCAAGTGGAGGTTCAAAGGTGGAGGTTCTATTTTTCTATGCCCCTGGTAATGTATTCTATCTTTCTATTTCAGAATTAAAGACCTTCCTGTGTTTAAAAAACTCTTACATGTTGGGCATTATGCCAGCTCCCCTCTGCTCCATGCTGCATTGCTTGATGCTGTGGTCTATTTACATAATCATTGTTTTGCCTGAGACCCGCCCTGCCTGCAGGGCATTGGTTTAATCCCCATTGGTTAAATGGAAGCTTGCTACCTTTGCGCTCTTTTTGCCACTCCACCTCCTCTCCTAGCCATTTCCTTTTCTGACATGCCACTTCCATCTCAGAAGATATAAAAGCATTTTCTCTGATCAATAAAAGGCATTATTGCATTGCATTCCCGCTAAGCCTGAGTTCCTGTTCCCTCTCATGTGTCGCTGAGTAAGCAGCAGCCCAGGTTGGCTCTGGTCGAATTCTCTCCTCCTCGACGCAACCTGACACTTATGTAGTTAGCATTATTGTGAAAACTCTTCTTCAAAATAAAACATATATGTTTTACAGTTAATTTGAACATATATTTAAAGAGATCTTTTTCTCAGTGGTCACAGGTAAACAGATTAGTCTCACTGAACTTAATTTGATTCTTTGTCACATGCAGTAGTTTTTATGAATATCAGTTACTACTCTTGGTAGATAAATTAAAGCTTGTGGATATCCATTTAAGTTATTATTTATTCTCTGCAATGACCCATCTTTACAAAGATCCCTGTTTAAGAGATGCTTCTGAACTGAAATATATTAGTAATTAAAATAATTTTGAATGCCAAACTTGTTTTATAAAAGAAGATATTTTCTATATGGATAATAACAATATCCAACTTCTATGATTGCCTGCTATGGGGATTCACTAGAAAAAGTTACATATAATCCCTAAGAAGTCCACAGAGCATAGAGTAAGTACTCAATAAATATATTGCTGTTATTAACACTGTACAAAGTCCATAACCAAACATTTGGAGGCTACAGGGACCAACACAGAAAATAATCTATTGTTCTCATAATATGAGGTTCATTGGTTTTGCCTATGAACATGAGTGAGGATTTGGATAGCATATATAAATAAACACCTTCTCTTTCTTTATATACTTTTTATTCATTCAATTAACACATTTTTGTGCATTTTCCAAGCATGAGAGTTGAGTAATATCAGATCTGTGAGCTAAAATTTGTAAGAAAATTCAATTGTTCAATTGAAAGAAAGCAATCCACTAACTTGAAGAACATATAAATATGAAAAAAAGTGAGGAGTATTCATACACCCAAGTACTATTTCTTACAAGTTGTGCATTGTTATAAGTACTTTAATAACATTAATTAATTTAACGATAATATGTGACTATGATGTCTTATTACTATTTCCATCTTTCATGTGGAAAAGTGGAGTTACCCAAAGGCTAATCAAAGGTTTTCAAGGATGCACTGCTAATAATTAAATTTGGTTTGAATATAAGTAGTCTGGCTCTAGAATCCTTCCACTTAACCATTACATTAAGTCTGTCTAGGAATGTTTTCTACTTCCTTTAATATAACTTCTTTTTTCATTGAAGTGAGCATCTACCTTTTTGGTTTCTTACTTAACTGAGTCATTGACTCAAGTATCCAAGTGAGAAAATTAACTTTCTCCTTGTCATTACTTTTCCAGGAAATAATAGTTTAGAGTATTTAGGGCTGAGAATAAAAAAATATGATTATTTTTTTGGTGGGGGGGTGTTGAGCAGTAATGCAGCGGTTTAAGAGCACATGGTACGAAGAGCAAGGACCCCAGTAGGATCCCGTTAGAGTCCTGGCTCCCCACCTGCGGGAGCGGGGGGGTTGGGATCCACTTCACAAGTGGTGAAGCAGGTCTGTAAATGTCTGTCTTTCTCTCTACCACCCTTTTCTTCTCTCTCAATTTCTCTCTGTTCAATCCAACAACAACAACAATAATAATAACGAAGGCACAACAAGGGCAACAAAAACTGGGAAAAATGGCCTCTAGGAACAGTGGGTTCATAGTGCAGGCACTGAGCCCCAGGCTTGAAGTCTTCCTCTGCTTCACTGACAATTGTCAGACCCATCTACTTCTATTTTAATACACTGTCTACAGACTTCCTACTGAATTATTTTTCTTATATTTAGACATGAATGAGACAGGTAAAACTCTTGCACAATGGTCGGATATGGAGTTCACTGACAGTACATATTCTCATTAGCTATACATGCTTCACCCATCTACTCTTTACCCATTGATGTTTATCTGCATGGCTGTTTAAAGATTTTTTTCCTCTGCAAATATTTTTCAGTATGTAATCCTCTGGCTTTGAAACAGTAAATAATGATGAAGACATTATATACCCAGACTTTAAGAACTGGTCAGCTATGTGCTACTGACTTTACATATTCTATACACATTTTCAATGCTTTGCAGATTTTCCTTTATTTTAATAGTGGTTGCTAGACTTTTTAAAAAATATACCTGTTCTATATTTATGTTGTGAATGCTTTACGACAATAGCAAATCCGTTCTAAATGCAGACTACTTTCTTGGAGAAGTCGCTATTTGAAATTCCTTTAGTAGAGTCTGTCCAAATGCATATCTCAGATAGTTACATAGAAAGGTATTAAAAGACATCAAAATAAAATAATAAAGTCAGCAATGAGTACCTCCTGGATTTGAATCTGAAGTTGGCCCTACATTTGCTGCTATAGAAAATCACATTCTGTTACACCAGCTTTTGCATGAAGGGAAATTTGCTTTGCTTGGCTAGGGTACCCACAAATGGAGGCTGGAGTCTAGTAATACAAATCAACACCCCCTCTCCCAGGGGATTCAATCATTTATACAAATGGAAGTGGAAAGTCCAGATAACACAGGAACAGAATTTGAGGGAGTTAAGGTAGACTCCCAGACTTCCTCTTGTATGACCTGGCTCCTCAAATTCCCCCCTAGAGCAAAATCCATTGTGTGTCTTAATATTGTTTCAAAAAGGGCTAGACCATCAGAACATGGTAGGAATCTGAGCACCTCCAGCTATTTTTTTATTTCCAAACTCATCTTTTGCATATTACTGCCAGAGTTGAGTTCAACCCAATATGTTAATCTCAAGGCATCTCCCACCTAGGTCATTATCTGGCAGTGCAGGTCCAGTCCTGTTGAAACCAGGTTTCAGTTTTATAGTCAGTTCAGTTATACACCTTACTTCTAGAAGCACATCATATAATAAGCTATAAATATCCAGAGGGGGGAAAAAAAACCAGGTAGCAACATATGTATCAGAATAACATTCCCTTTCCTTCAGATGTAATACTTAGACTTCATTTTAAAAGTGATACAAAGTCAAAAGACAAAACAATGAAAATAAGCAATGAATTATTTTCTGAAATTTCTGTGAGTCAAACGTAAACAGACATTAAAGGAGTATGACCACATGATTAAGGGAGTTTGCCATAAACACAGGCTCACACATGTGTTGGTATGCTTCTAAATTCTGCTTATAAGACCTTCTGTTTTGATCATCACATTAGGTTCATTTGTATTACTTACTATGTGGTCTATTTACATAATCACTGTTTTACCTGGGTCCTGCCCTGCCTGCAGGGTATTGGTTTAATCCCCACTGGTTAGATGGAAGCTTTCTATGTTCTTTTTGTGCTCTTTTTTTTTTGCTCTGCCCCCTCTCCTAGTCATTTCCTTTCGCTTGCCACTTCCGGTGAAGAGATGCATAAAAGGTGATGTATCTGATTAATAAACGAGATACTGCTTCCCAGCTCAGCCATGAGTCCCTGGTCGTCTGTCTCCCGCCCACGAAGCTAGATCAGCAACTGGCGCCCCGAACTGGGACTGGCACACATGATTTTGAAACTGGAATAAAGGTGACTGCCCTTACTTAGATTGATATAGAAACTGAGGAAGAATGACTACATTATCGTTAAATATCTAGAATATCACCAGGAAGGAATAAAGGGACTAGGTGACATTCTTGAGAGAAGATCCTGACGCTATTAGCTGCTGGGTTCCTTACAAACTTTTCAACTGCTAACTTGAATAATGACCCAGATTCAAGTTCTGCCCCTACAACATAGCAGGAAAGCTTTGGTACTGTGATCTCTTTCGTTCCTTCTCCCTACAGTTCTCTCTTTCTGCCTCTATAATAAAAACAAAACAGGTTATTTTTTTTTTTAATTCTTCCTTAGATTTAAGAACTGTATCAGAAGGAAGCTAGAGATAATTCAAAAACTTATAGCTGAGGGGAATTCTAGTAAGTTTGCACACTGCCTCCTTCTTAGTCCTGCAGGGCAAGATTCCCCCACTCCCTCCTTCCTGAAGAACAAGTTTCCCTGACTCTGGATGCATACCTAACCACAATAACCGCTCATACTGATCCTGTAACCTAAAGCTAACGTAGCTTGCTTACATGTCATGGTATAAAGATAATGTTGACAGCCAGAGTTCTCAGAGTCATGTGAACTGTCAGTCTGTGTGAAATAAACTCCTTTTTCCTTCACCCATCTTGGCTTTGGTCTCTTTGAATTCCAGCGTCTTTCCCTGAGATGTATACAAATAAGAAACTATTTCTCCCCTGCTTCCTCATCTTCTCCCATGCCCGAAGGCAAGTCTTTTCTCCCCACAGTCATATTTTTACCCATCCTGTGTGTACTCTGGAAAACCCAAAATGGTGGAGACTTTAACCATAAGTTAGCTGGAAGAAACAAGATGGCTGACATTAGATCAGCACGTTGTGACATAGTACACAGTAGCCACTCATCTTTGGCTTTGCAGGTCATAAGGACTATCCCAGACTGTGCAAAAATATGAATTTTTCCATTATTGACAGAGAGCTGGAGTAAGAACTTACTTAAGTCATGATACCCTTAACTCAAGGTAGACTTACTTCCTGCCTGTATTATTGATTCTCTTGGGTGCACTATTTTTCTTAAAAACGATTTTAGTACTTAGTCTTTTTTTTTTCCTCCCTCAAAGAAACACATTTTCATGGTTCATTTGTGGTGCACTTGGTTGAATTCATGTTATAATCTTCAAGGATCCAAGTTTAAGCCCCGAGCCACAACCTGCAGGGGTAAAACTTTGCAAGTGACTAAGCAAAGCTGCAAGTGTCTGTCTCTCTCCCCATCTCCCTTTCAATCTCTCTCTGTCCCTATCAAATAATTTTAAAAACTACAAAAAAAAAATAAACAAAAATAGAAGCTTAAAAACAAAGTTTTTAGAAAAGAAATACAAGGGAGCTGGGTGGTAGCACAGCAGGTTACGCATAAGTAGCCCACACAAAGCGCAAGGACCACTGTAAGGATACCGATTTGAGACCCTGGCTTCCCACTTGCAGAGGAGTTGCTTCACAGGCAGTGAAGCAGGTCTGCAGGTGTCTTTCTCTCTCTCTGTCTTCCCCTCCTCTCTCCATTTCTCTCTGTCTTATCAAATGACAATAACAACTACAACAAGGGCAACAAAATGGGAAAAAGA
The DNA here is from genome assembly GCF_950295315.1 of Erinaceus europaeus. Classification (NCBI taxonomy): domain Eukaryota; kingdom Metazoa; phylum Chordata; class Mammalia; order Eulipotyphla; family Erinaceidae; genus Erinaceus; species Erinaceus europaeus. The sequence continues at coordinate 88,597,340 of NC_080174.1, read as the reverse complement.
TGTCCTCCAGGAGCAGTGGATTCGTAGTGCAGGCACTGAGCCCCAGCGATAAACCTGGAGGCAAAAAAGAAAAGAAATACATTGTCTACTTCTTTTAGATACTAGAGTCAGGATTTTCTCATACCCAAGATCAAATCCACACTCCATGCTTAGCAGTCACCTTTTCTAAATATGTATTTGCCAAAACCTGGGGTGCCCTTTGAACTCTTTCTCACGGTGACCACAGTAACTCTCAAATCGGGCAGCTTTAGTGGGATATCGGCACAGTAATAGTATAAAGAAAATAATCAGGGGGTCAGGTGTAGAGACATATGGTTAAGCACACACATCACAGTGCAGGAGGACCTGGATGCCAGCCCCTTGTCTCCACCTGCAGGGGGAGAGCTTCATGAGTGATGGAGCAGGAATGCAGGTATCTCTCTGTTTCCTTTTCTCTATCTCTCCCCTCTCAATTTGTTTCTACCCAATAATACTTTTTCTTTTAAAGTTTGCTTTAAAAAAATTAAAGAGGGAATCCTCCTAGATAAGAAGAAATATGTTCACTCAGGATGATCAAAAAGAATAAATAGAAGTCCCAGAAATGGCCACTGTGTCGGTGTTATGGCAGATTTCTTGGGATCTTTTCAGTTCTTTCACCATGTCAGTGAAGATTTAATGATACAGTGCAAGCTGAGAAGTAAGCAGAACTAAAAACACTAAATGAAAGCACACACATTTGTGACCCAGAAGCTGACAGGGTGGATAAAGCATTGGACTCTCAAACATAATGTCCTGATATCCCATGTACTAAGTGGATGGTCTGGTATATATCTTCCTCTCTCCATCATAAATAAATTAGTCTTGTTTTTTTAGATATAAGAAACAATAAAGAAGAGTAAGAGCACACAAAAGAGGACCTAACAATAATTATCATCTGGGAGCCGGGCAGTAGCACAGCAGTCTACGTACACATGGCACAAAGCTTAAAGACACAGTGTAAGGATCTCGGTTCGAGCCCCTGGCTCCCCACCTGCAGGGGAGTCACTTCACAAGCAGTGAAGCAGGTCTGTAGGAGTTTATATTTCTCTCCTCTTGTCTGACTTCCCCTCCTCTCTCCATTTCTCTCTGTCCTATTCAACAACGACTACAACAATAAAACAACAAAGGCAACAAAAGGGAATAAATAAATATTTAAAAATAATAATTATCATCTATGGAAACTTATGGATGCATGGATATGGAGTAGAAGTCATTTCAGTTGCTCTCCTGATAATCTAGAAAAAGAACTGTAAAAATCACCTGAAAAATCAACAAAATACAATTGGGATTTCTCCAGAAACTCACTAAGCCACAAGTGAGTACAAACACACATGTTCAGTGGGTGGAAAAAGGGTTGAGGAAGAGACTCTCCAAACTCAAGAAGCTATACTTAGTGACAGCTGGCTCAAAACTGGGAGTGAAGCATCAGAGCATGCTGTGGATGGCAGGACAGTATATCTGGGTACTTAAACTGTGAAATCAGAGGCAACAGAACATTGTACTGCCCACAAGGAGTCATTAGTGATTAACTGAATAATCTAACTATAGTTAAAGCCTTCTGATCAGCTCAGGCTCCCAACCAGCTAGAAAAATAAATTACAGCTATCTTCTAGGCAACATAGCAAGGGATAACCAGTTGCTGTGTTTTACCTCTGGGACTGTTAAAGCAACAGCAACTGATAACAAAAACAAAAGAAACAAAAGAAAACACAAAAACTTGCCATTTATAGTGACTTATTTTTATTTTTAAGATTTATTTTACTTTATTTTGTTTATTTTATTTACTGCAGCACTGTTCAGCTCTGGTTTATGGTAGTGAAGGTGACTGAGCCTGGGAGTTTGGATTCTCAGGCAGCACAACAAAAATGGAAAACTATGGACCAATATCTCTAATGAACATAGATGCTAAAATACCGAACAAAATTAGATCCAACTAGATAGAGCAGTATTTTAAAAAGACTGCACATCATGACCAAGTTGGATAGTTCCAGAGATGCCAGGCTGGTTCAGTATATTTAAATCAGTAAATGTGATCTGTCACATCAATAAAAGAAAAACCAAAACCCACATGATTATCTCAATAAATACAGAGAAAGCCATTGACAAAATACAACAACCTTCATGATCAAACTCTACAAAAAATGGAAATAGATGGAAAATTTCTTAACCTAGTTGAGAACATATGCAGCGACCCTACAGACAATATTGTAGTAAATGGTGAGACAGCAAAAGTGTTCCCACTCAAATCAGGTTCTAGACGTGGCTGTTGCTAACGCCATTACTATTGCACATAGTGTTGAAAGGCAAGAGCAAGGAATTAAAGGGATACAAGTTGGAAGAGAAGAAGTCAAACTGTAACTATTTGCAGAAGATATGATAGTATACATAGAAAAACCTAAAGAATTCAACAGGAAGCTCCTGAAAATTAATAGGCAATATAATAGGATGTCAGCCTGTCAAAATTAACATGCAAAAATCAGGTGGCTTTCCTCTATGCAAACACTCAGTCAGAAGAAGAAAAAATGCAGAAACCAGTCCCATTCACTACAACAGCAAAAAAAAAAAATCTAGGAATAAACATAACAAAAGAAATGAAATATTTGTATGCTGAAAACTGAGTCATTATTCAAGGAAGTCAAAAAGATACACAAAGTGGAAAGATATACTGTGTTCATGGATTGGAAGAATGAACATAATCAAAGTGACTGTTCCACAGAGAGCCATATATAAATTTAATGAACTATCCACAAAGGTCCAAATTTTTTTTTTTAAGATAATAGAGCAAAGGCTACAAATGTTTACAAATCTGAAACCTGGTGAAAAAGAGTTAACATATAAAGTCATGAAAATTGTTGATTAATCATGAACCTAAATGCAGGGATATTGCAGGTGAAGATTTGTATCTCCATTTTGGAAATGAAGACAGGAGCTATTAGTATATATGGGAAACAGCTAAAGCAGTACTTAAAGGGAAACTCATAGCCACACAGCACACATTAGAGAACAAGAAAAAGATCAAGTAAATGACCTTACTGTACATCTTAAAAGACTTAGAAGAATAGGAACAAAGGAACCCTAAAGCATCCAGAAGGACTGAAATCACCAAAATTAGAGTGGAAGTAAGCAACATCGAAAATAAGAGAACCATACAAAAGATAAATGAAGCCAAATGTTGGTTCTTTGAAAAATTAAACAAAATTGACCACCTTTAGCTGGACTCACTGAAAAAAAAAAAAGCTGAAGATTCAAATTAATTTCCCTATCATTTCTTTCCCTTCTGATAGTATGAATCAAAATCCTCAGGACACACTGATGACGTCACCTGCCCAGGGAAGCCAGAATGGATTCATAGTGTCTGCAGCTTAGTGGCTGAAAAGTTTTAAGATATAAATCAGGAAAGCTATCAGGGAGGGGATAGTATATAGAGTTCTGGTGGTGGGAATTGTGTGGACTATACCGCTCTTATCCTATGGTTTTGTCAGTATTTCATTTTTATAAATAAAATTACACACACACACACACACACACACACACACACACACACACACACACACACACACACACACATATATATATATATATATATATATATATATATATATATATATATATATACAGGACAAAAGGTTTAGTAAATAGGGACCAAACAGTAGGAATAGAGCAGATGTGAATAGGGGTCTTTAGGTGGGAAGAACTAGGAAGTCTATTTTAGATATGTTCAAAGGGGTCCATAACTTTAGTAATTTTTGCTTAAGCTTAATAGCTAAAATGAAAGTGACTAAATATATTGTGTGGACAGATGGTGTCAGAGTTGAAGATAGGACTAGAAAGCTGAATTATGGCAGAGTGTAGTTCCCAAACTTTATTTTTCTAATTTTTATTTTTATTTATATTTTTAACATTTTTTTCATTATTGGTGGATCAGTATTTTAAAAACTTCATTCTTAATCCTACAAAAATATCATTCCATTCTGTCTCCCTGTCTCTCTAGCTCTGTCTCAGATAATCATTATGAAACAGTGGGAGTCAGGCAGTAACACAGCGGGTTAAGGGCAGGTGGCGCAAAGCACAAGGACCAGCGTAAGATCCTGGTTCCAGCCTCCAGCTCCACACCTTCAGGGGAGTCGCTTCACAGGTGGTGAAGCAGGTCTGCAGGTGTCTATCTTTCTCTCCCCCTCTCTGTCTTCCCCTCCTCTCTCCATTTCTCTCTGTCCTATCCAACAACGATGACATCAATAACTACAACAATAAAACAAGGGCAACAAAAGGTAATAAATAAATAATTGAATAAATAAATAAATTTTTTAAAAAGGCTCTTTAAAAATAATAAAATGAATAGCAAACAGAAAGATGGTTTATTAAAAAAGGAAGAAGAAACAGTGACACACCTGAGGCAATGCCAGACTCAATGTGAATGTATGTTTCAGATGTCTCCTATGTGTGGAAACTGGAGACAACAAGAGATGATTTAACAGTGTGAAGTGGATATTGCTTTGTGGCATTTCTTTGCAAAAGGAAAATATTTAGAATATTTAGTGACTCTGATACTGCTTCTAAGTAATTCACACATAGCCAAACATACAAGAGAGTTTCAGAAATACCTAAGCAGTAGTAGATAATTTAATATTGACATCAGATTTTAGTTCTGGTCCTTGCTAGCTATGTGGATCTGAATGAGTGATTTAATTTGAGGATCTTGGTTTAATTAATCATAAAATGGAGAGCATATTACATTTCTCACAACTTTGTATTAGGGACAAATTAACAGAGTGTACCTGTTTCACAAGGTGCAGTTATATATTGCAAGTAGTTAATATAGTTTTATTGTTATAAATATTGGTGCAAGAGAGGACCTTATTATTTTTTTTTTCATTGGGACTTTTGGTGACTCCAGACCAGTTTTTATCATTGGGAACTTTTGATGACTCCAGCCAGAGAGACAGAGATATACAGGGTTCCAGCCCCCATCCCCTACCTTCACCTTGCAGGTGTCTTTTTTTTACCTATCTGCTCCTTCCCTCTAAATTTTTCTCTGTCATATCAAATAAAATAGAAAGAAAGAAATGAAGGAAGGAAGAAATAAAGGGAGAAGGAAAGGAAGGAAGGAAGAAAGGAAGGAAGGAAGGAAGGAAGGAAGGAAGGAAGGAAGGAAGGAAGAGACAGACCCTTTGTGGACCCCTATAAGACCTTGTCATCAATGTGGATCACAGTGGTAGGGAATGTTCCATTCCCTGATGGGAGGTTGGGTAACATACACTATCACTTGAGGATGATGGGTCTTGAAATGAGTGCAGCCTGGAATGTTCCTAGCCATGACTACAGAATGTGACATTAGACCTACAGGGATGCAGAGGTTACATAGGCTCCTGTGCTGAACATGGACCCAGATCAAATCAATGGGGTTTACAGTTAACAATATTTATATACATTTCCCAGATGTGGGATCTACTCTCTTCCCTGATCTAGCTTTCTAGTCCTTTTTCCAATTATGGACACCATCTCCCCAGACAATAATTTGGGTCCACTTGTAATGTTAGCTGTCAGGCTTAGGCAAAAAGTAGCAGTCATGGACCCCTTGGAAAAGACCTAAAACAATCTACTAGCTTTTTCTAAAATGGAGACCCTTAATCTTCATCTGCAATATTCTTGCCTTCAGGTTCATGATTAGTCAACAATTTGTTCTGCTTTATATCTTAACTCTTTTTCAGCCATCAGGTTCTAAATGCTACCATGATGCCAACCTGACTTCGCTGGGCAGATGATCCCACCAATGTGTCCTGGAACCCCACTTCCCCAGATCCCTGCCCCACTAGAGAAAGAGAGAGGCAGGCTAGGAGTATCGATCAACCTGGTTCAGTAGAGAAGCCAGACCTCCCACCTTCTACACCCCATAATGACCATGGGTCTGCTGGGAAATTGTGCAGATACAGTCACATCTGCCATGTTGTCCCCTCAGGCTACTGCTAGTTCCCACGAGAGTTGGGACATTCTCGGAGTGCCTGTTCCGCCATGTTGTGCCCTCAGGGCATTGTCTATTTCTCCGCGATATTTGGAGTGCTTTGGTTACTCCTCACCCTTCCCATTCTCACGAGAGTTATTATCCTATCCTGGAGTGCTATGGTTACTCCTCCCCCTTCCCATTTTCACAAAAGCTACTCCTATAAAAGCCCTTCTCCTTCCACACCTCTGTTTCTTGCCGGCACTTCACTTTGGTGTTTAGACGCAGGAAAGGTTACTGCGTGAGGCGGCCTCCATGTGGCCCAACATCCATGTGGCTTCACCATGCGGTGAAGCAGGTCTGCAGGTGTCTCTCTTTCTCCCCCCTCTGTCTTCCCCTCCTCTCTCCATTTCTCTCTGTTCTATCCAACAATGATGACATCAATAACAACAACAGTAATAACAACAATAAATCAACAAGGGCAACAAAAGGGAACATACATATAATTTTAAAAAAAGAATAGGAAATCTTTCAAGGGAGGGGATTGGATACAGGGTTTTGGTGGTGGAAACTGTGTGCACTTGTACCCGTCTAATCCTATGGTTTTGTCAATATTTTCTATTTTTTAAATAATTTATTTTTTAAGTTAAGAAAAAAAAAAGAAGAAAAGAAGAGAAAGAAACAGCCACTGTGATCAGTGAATTTGTAGTGCTGACACTGATCTCCAGGGATAACCCTGGTGGGAAAAAAATTAGAAACAGGGAGAAAGTCACCGCAGCACCAATCCTTCCTTCATTACAGTGGGAGTTGGGTTGGAACCTGGGCTGTGCCCGTGACAAATCAAGCAAGCAGCAGACTATCTAAGTGGGCTCTGATGTGCTTTTAAATTAACTTATTTTATTTACCAGCTGTGTCATTTTAAATACATTTCTTTAAAAAAAATTTTTATTATATTTATTTTCCTATTTGTTGCTGTTTTTTTATTGCTGTTGTTGATGTCATTGCTGGGTATGACAGAGAGAAATGGAGAGAGGAGGGGAAGACAGAGAGGGGGAGAGAAAGATAGACATTTGCAGACCTACTTCACTGCTTGTGAAGTGACTTCCCTGAAGGTGGGGATCTGGGGGCTCAAATTGGGATCCTTACTCCGGTCCTTGAGCTTTGCGCCATGTGTGCTTAACCACTGTGCTACTGCCCGACTCCCTTTAAATACATTTCTTAAGCACCTGGTTCTCAGTTTGCTCATTTCTAAAATGATACTAACAGGGCAATACTAAGCCAAAATGGTGCCTCATATGCTATAAAAATTTAGTGAATAATAGTTCCATGTATTAATTTGTGACTTTATTTTTTACTTTTCTGAATATGCACTCTTATCATGCAATACACCTGGAAACAGATTCTATTATTGATAGTGCCTAATAAATATTAGTCATCTTGTTCCTGTGTTTATAGTAACAGTACTCAAGTGGGCTAGTATACCATCTCATTATGTTCTTGATATGGTAAGACTACTTAGCACTAAATACCAAGTAGTACTCTGGTTAAATGAAGAAAATGCACAGATGTTATCCTATGGAAGTAGTGATGCTTGCATAAACCAAATCAAGACAAGAAATAAAAAGGCACATTTTGGGAGTCAAGTGGTAGCATAGTGGGTTAAGCGCAGATGGCACGAAGCGTAAGGACCAGCTTAAGGATCCCGATTTGAGCCCCTGGCTCCCCACCTGCAGGGGAGTCGATCCACAAGCGGTGAAACAGGTCTGCAGGTGTTTCTCTGTCTCTCTCCCTCTCTATCTCCCCCATTCCCTCTCAATTTCTGGCAGTCTCTATCCAACAAATAAATAAAGATAGTTAAAAAAAAAAGTATGGGAGTCGGGCTGTAGCGCAGTGGGTTAAGGGCAGGTGGCAAAGCGCAAGGACTGGCCTAAGGATCCCGATTGGAGCTCCTGGCTCCCCACCTGCAGAGGGGTCACTTCACAGGTGGTGAAGCAGGTCTGCAAGTGTCTGTCTCTCCCCCTCTCTGCCTTCTCCTCCTCTCTCCATTTCTCTCTGTCCTATCCAACAACATCAACATCAATCATAACTATAACAATAAAACAACAAGGGAAAAAGGGGAATAAATGATAAATAAATATTTTTAAAAAGGCACATTTCATATGACTTAGAGGGTAAGAGATGGCTTAATGGGCAATGCCATTCAAGTATTTAGAGCTTAGCACAATTTTAAACATCTGTGAAACTGGGTTAAGTGTAGTCTAGCTGGAGAAGACAATTGGGCCAAGGCACAAGATAAAGAAACAAAAGGATAAGCTTGTAAAATAGTCAACACTGGCCCAAAGAGAATTTGTCTTCTGGAATCTTTGTCCCATTGTAATTTTTCTGGAGCAACCCAGAGTAATGTGAGTTCTTGTGTGTGCCTAAGAGAAAATCAAAGTTTGGAAAAAAGAAAATTAGGACTAAAACTTGAAGGGCGTTTACTGAAATAATAAAGTTTTTTTTTTAAATTACAGTAGAGAATTGTTGAAGGTTTTTAAGTAAAAGTATGACAAATTATAATTTAATTAGATAACAAGAATATTAATAATATTCATACTGAACACAGTGAATAGTCCAGGACTGTGTGAGGCACTGGGACATCATGAGCAATGAGACATGAAACTTATCTTTATTGTGTTTATAATGTAATCATTGAGGTAGACAGATAAACATTAATTATAATTAGAGAAGTCTGAACAAGTGTCAGTGGCTTTACTGATTCCTGAAAAGCTAATACTTCATTCAAGACTACTTTTTTGCAAGCAGGAAGGTGTCTAAAGGCTATCTCCAGGCTGGGAAGATAAAGAGGAGTATAGGAAGAAAGGAGGAATATATGAAAAGACGCAAGTGAGAAGCAACCAGTTGTGTTGAAATAACTATCAGCAGAAACTCGAAGCGTGTACACGTGTGTGTACATCCCTGTGATTACAAGTATGGGGACCTGTGCAGTCATTTATCAAGGAAGCTCAGCAAAGGTGAGTGTGAAGAAGTTGAAATCCACCCTGTACAACTGAATGATAATATATGAAGTGGATTAGTGAATCATAAACTTTCGAGCTCACAAGCAGTGAGGAATACCAGTTAAGGACTTGAAGTCTGGTATCAGAACTGCTATGTGAATAAATCTTGCCCTAGTGTTTATTAGCTTTGTGCCCTATGACATGTTACTCAACCTTTCTGTACCCCATTTTAAGGTGAAGGTAGCATAGTATAGATGCAGATTAATGAGTTCAGACTTTTAAAATTCTTAGGCAATATATTTTTTAAATATTTTATTTACTTATTAATGAGAAATATACGTGGAGAGAAAAAGAAAGAACCAGACATGACTCAGGCACATGTGCTGCCAGGGACTGAACTCGAGACCTCACACTTTAGAGGTCAATGACTTACTGCGCTACCTCCCGGACCACCTTAAACAATATTTGCTAGATTAACAAAATTCGATAACTTTTTATTTGAATAGAAGGGTCTTATAAACTTGAAAAAAATCAATGTTTTGACTGTAGCCTTATGGACAATATTGACCTATTGACTCTAAACAGAAATAGTTATGGTCCATAAACACTATTCCCACCACCAAAAGACTGTGTCCCACACCCGCCTCCCCACCCCGGCCACACCGGAAAGCCCAATGTCCACCCTCTACTTCACCACAGGGTTTTTACTTTGGTGCCCTGCTCTATATTTAATCAGATCCTCTTTTAGTTTCCCTTTCTGTTCTTCTGTCTCAACTTCTGTTGATGAGTGGGATCATCCCATACTCATCTTTATCTTTCTGGCTTAGCTAACTTAACATAATTCCTTCTAGCTCTGTCCAAGATGGGTCAGATAAGGTGTGTTCATTGTTCTTAATAGCTGCATAGTATTCCATTGTATATATGTACACTCCTATTAACTTGTATACATATAAACCACTATTTAATTAATATGAGAGGGGAAAAATTGATCATATGTCTAGAACTTCTTAAAACACAGACTGAGTCTTTTTAATACATAGGCTGTCTTTGATATGTTGTCTCTCTCAAAAGCCTACACCAGGGAGAACAGAAGCAACTGGTAGCACAGCTATATACAAGATGCTGGGTATTATACCCCAAACAGTAACAAAGGGACTTTTCAGAGTTAACCCAATCACCAAATAATGTGATGATAACAATAACTATCTATTGTCTTCTTGAGCCCTAAGACAGCAGGAACCTCACATTTCCACTATAGAGCCCATATTTCCCCCAGTCCTAGAACCTTAGTGTGGGGCCCACTTTCCTACATGCTTCTCTCAATCCAAATCAAATAATATTGCATCCGTGGATCGCAACCAAATCAATGCAGTGAGTGCCACCCCAGCATGCTTTACTTCAGACTGTGTCCAGAGACTTCAGGTGTGGAATGACAACCCTTCAATCACTCCGGTGAGACCTTTCCTTTCATAGTATTCTCTAATTCCATTCCAGGTGTTCCACTCCCCAATAAAGTCCCCAAACCTAGATATAGTCCAGGTCCCCTGAGATAGAGCATATGTTCATATGTGCCCATAAGCTAGGGAAAAATATACACCCAAAAGCTGAAGTACACAAGAGCCTGCAGGGAATACCCCCCAACACTTCATCTGCACTATTCCAGTCTTTAGGTCCATGGTTGTTCAACAATTTGTTTGGCTTTATATGTTAACTCTCTTTTCAGCCATCAGGTTCCAGATGCCAGCATGATTCCAACCAGACTTCCCTGGACAGACGACCCCACCAATGTGTCCTGGAGCTCCACATCTCCAGAGACCCACCCTACTAGGGAAAGAGAGAGGCAGACTGGGAGTATGTATCAACCTGTCAAAGCCCATGTTCAGCAGGGAAGCAATTACAGAAGCCAGACCTTCCACCTTCTGCAACCCACAACGACCCTGGGTCCATACTCCCAGAGGGGTAGAGAATGGGAAAGCTATCAGGGGAGGGGATGGAATATGGAGATCGGGTGGTGGGAATTGTGCGGAAATGTACCCCTCTTATCCTATGGTTTTGTTAATGTCTCCTTTCTTAAATAAAAATAAAATAACCAAAAACAAAGCCTCCCCCCCCCCCAAGAAAAAGAGTTATGGTCAAAGTATGTTGGTTGTTGAAGAAGTTTCTGATCCCAGACTTTCTGATACTTGTTCTTAGAAATCCTACTGATTGTTACCTCTGCATCTACGTTTGCAAAATATGTTGTTTGTCTGCAAGATACAGTCCGTTGACTAATAATACTATGTAGCCTGTTTTCTGGCTCTGCCCCACTACTACAGAAATCTGACTCCAGGGCTAAGTCCGATATGTCAGAGATTTTTCTTGGCCCACAGGCTAAGCGAGTGATGTTATTGCCACATGCAGATCACCTAAAACTCTAATTTCTGCCTGCTGCCCTGAGGGTCTGTACATGGAATAACTAGAATAAACTCAGTATTTTATGGCATCAAAAGAATGTACCTGACATAATGACATTTGAATAGTGACTGTTTTAAGTACCTCCCTTGCCCTGAGGCTTCCCTCCTTAAAAATGTATTCTGATCTTAATCTGTATCTGTAATTTGTACCTTAATATTTATCAAAAATGTACTCATGTTGTATGTTTTACTTAAAAAATGTATTTAATCTTGCTCATTCCTTTGTGATGTAATGTATGATTTTACTCAAGGAGGATCAGACATTTGAACCTAGGTCCTTCCTTGTGCGTGGTAATGTGTGTTTAATTGGGTGTGCCCTGCATGGAATTAATTAATTAATTAATTAATTAATTAATTTACTAGAGCACTGCTCAATTCTGACTCTTGGTGGTGGTGTGAATTGAACCTGGCACTTTGGAGTTGAAGGCATGAAAGCCTTTTCTTGCATGGCCATTACGCTGTCTCTCACATCCTCAAACTTTAATTAAAATAGTTCAGGAAAATCTGTACTTGGGAGGGTGACTAAACAATGGATCATAGCTTATGACCCCCTCATACCTGAAATAACTCTGTGCTCCAAAACATACAAGCAGAGGTATATGTAATCCAAGTATCACATTAAATTGTCGTCTAAGGCTGTCTCATAGTGAGACTCAGTTATTATGTAAACATATTAGTATCTGAAATTATACTTACAACAGTCATTTTTGATAACTGGTCAAGTTCCACTTTGGCTTCCTGAGCTGTGAGATAAGTTCTATTCTAAGGAAGGGCAATATAGAAGTAACTGAAATGTCAATAACAGCCAAAGAGAGACAATCCAGTAAGATCATATATCTCTGGAGGGTTTTTGGAAAGAAATGCCACCATCAAAGACTTGAAAGATAACAGTTTTCTGTAACACCATCGCTTCATTTATTTTTTGACTTGTGAAAAAAAAAATACTCATCTGTTCTAAAGAATGACTCTGTGTTTCATAAAATGAACCAACTACATATTCTATTCTGGACTCATCTCTCTTTTCTTATTATTTAAATTTTTTATTTATAAAAAGGAAACACTGACTAAACCATAGGATAAGAGGGGTACAACTCCACATAATTCCCACCACCAGACCTCCATATTCCATCCCCTCCCCTGATAGCTTTCCTATTCTTTATCCCTCTGGTCATTGTGGGATGCAGAAGGTGCGAGGTCTGGCTTCTGTAATTGCTTCCCCACTAAACATGGGAATTGACAGGTTGATCCATACTCCCAGCCTGTCTCTCTCTTTCCCTAGTAGGGTGGGATTCTGGGGAAGTGGAGCTCCAGGACACATTGGTGGGGTCGTCTGTCCAGGGAGTCTGGTCGGCATCAAGCTAGTCTGGTGGCTGAAAAGAGAGTTAACATACAAAGCCAAACAAATTGTTGACCAATCATGGACCTAAAGGCTGGAATAATGTAGATGAAGAATTGGGGGGGTCCCTCCATTTTGTAGATAGCTAGTAATCATATTTTAGTTATATTCCAAAGGGCCTGTGGCTATACCAGATTTTTGTTTTTTTCCTTTATTCCCCTGAGCCTGAAATCTGATATGCAGGTGGATCCAAGTTATTGTCTGGAGAGATGACGTCATGGCTGGAAAAAGGACCAGAAAGCTGGATCAGGGAAGAGAGTAGCTCCCTAATATGAGAAAGGGATATAAATATTGTTCACTATAAACCCCATGGATTTGATGAGGTCGGAGACATATATTCAGCTTAGGAGCCTGTGTGACCTCTGCATCCCTGTAGATCTGAGCTCACATTCTGTGGTCATGAGTAGGAACATTTCAAGTTGCCCCAATATCAGGATCCATCTTCCTCAAGTGTAGCATAGAGTATGTTGTCCAGCTTCCCTTCTGAGGATGGAACATTCTCTACCATTGTTGATCCAAATTGAGGGTAAGATCCTTTGGGGGCCCACCAAGGGGTCTATTGTCCTGTTCCTGATAGAAATTACTGGTAACAATAGAGAAAGGGATTTATTCGAGGTCTAGGCCCATCATATCTGTTTGGGAATGTCAGGACTCCCCGAATAGGAACTTAGCTGGTGGGGTGGCCTGATAGTGACTAAAGAGTCATTGTTAAAGTATGCCAGTCTCTTGCCCTTATTCAGCTTTTGCAGTCCTTGCTTTGATAAGGCTAGTTTTGGAGTGAGAGAACTGTAATAGGAAGTATGTGAGGAGGGTATCTAAATCTAAGTAGACACTATTTCATTATGAACTTGATATTGACTCACTATAGACTATTGTGTATTTTTGCTCTCAGGTATATATTTTGCTTAATTTATGGATATATGTGAACATATGCTCTATCTTATGGGACCTGGTCTATATCTAGGTTTTGGGACTTTGTTAGGAAGTGAACTTCCTGGAATGGAATTAGAGAATCCAATGAAAGGAACAGTCTCACCGAGTAATGAGGGTGAAAGGTTGACATTCTATGCCTGACTTCTCTGGACACAGTTTGAAGTGAAGCATGCTGAGGTGGTACTCATTGTGTTGATTAGGTTGGGATCAAAAGATGTGGTATCATTTGGTATGGGGTATGAGGTACAGAAGCCCAGCCCATGTCATTTGGTGGAGAGTTACTGGGGTGAAAAATGCTTTACTTATTCTGTTTAGCAAAGATAACAATAAGGGATTTAGTTCATTTAACAGTGACATCTTTATTATGTTCTCTTGGGGGTAGTCAGGTTGTTGTTGTTTTTATCTCTTTTTATCATATAGACTGTAAAAACATTCATCATTTATATCTTTATGAAAACATCATGACAGAGTCCAGGGTGGTAGGTCAGATTGGGAGAACACAGGACTTGAATACATGGTAACTGAGTTCAGTTTCTGGTACTACGTAAGCCTGAATAGTGCTCTGGTTCGTTCTCTCTCTCTCTCTCTCTCTCTCTCTCTCTCTCTCTCTCTCTCTCCTCTCTCTCTGTCTCTGTCTCTCTCTCTCTCCTTCTCCTTCTCCCTCTCCCTCTCTCTCTCTTTTCCTTTCTTTACCTATCTTTCATCAGTATATTGCTCATTTCTGGTGTCTATGCCAGTAATGAACCTGGAAGCCCTGGTATTAATCTACTAATGGTGCTATCCTCTTAATCCCTCTTCCTACTTTTCTATAAATTAATATCTAGGATGGTTCCACAGAGAGACTTTTATGCCTAAAACTTCAGAATTATAGATTCAGTCCCTGGCACAACCATAAGCCAAAGCTGAACAGGGCTCTGGCAATAAATCAATCTATCAATCAATCCCACATGGATAGGTAGAGTAATTATAAAAAACATCATTATATTGACTTTTAAAGTAAAGTCAACATAATGAAGCAAAACAGAGTATGATTTTACTATACAGTAAGTATAAATACTTGTTAATGTGAAATTGGAACTATTCTAACAATAATAGTTGCATGTAAATTGCTGAAAGCAAAAAGGCTTTTCTGCCTTGGTTAAGAAATTATTCTTTGGTAAATATTAATATTATAAATTGTCATTGTCTATATGACTTTTCAGTATTTCCATTTTTGCCCCTGGCACCATGATTTCTACATTTAAATTTTAATTAGTTGATAGCTTTATGATATTTTCTCTTGATATTCCTATTTTATTATATTGCACTACTATTACAATAATTGGAATTAGGCAAATTGTGTTTCCTTGCTTTTTTTTTATTAGGCACTTCATCCTAATTATTACAAGTTTAGCTGGTTCTATTTTTTAAGACAATGACATCTTAGATGATGATGAAGCATCCGCATTACCAGCTGTGAATATCACTTTCAAAAAATAATTGTGTTACATTGAATATCAAAGTGTTGCTAATCATTTCTATAAATCACGGGAGTATCACTGGAATGTAGAAGTCACATACAATAATTTCCATAATATGCCTAAAATTAATACATAACAAACCATATGATTTACAAACCTACAGATAGACATTATGGGATTACATAGTAGAATTTAGAATGTTTAAATTAAAATAACTTCTAAGTGAATCTTACACAGTGAACATATTGCATATAGCCTCAACAAAACCCCTGGAAAAAGCAATCTCAATGAGCTTTATGGAGTCGTGTAAGAAATGCTAAGTTCAAGCCCCTACCCTGCAATTCTCTTAGAGCTCACATGGACATATGGCAGGAGTCAACTGAAGGTAAAGAAAGTATGTTTGATCAGTTTAATGTTTGTAATAGAAAATTCTCCTTTATAACTTCATACATTGTTTCTCTGTAAATCCTGAGGGACTGTTTTCAGAAATGAAACAGGTATCTTGTAACTCCTTTTACTACAACTGAGAACGTTATGATAATTAGAAATCTAGTCTTGCATGCTGACTTCTTCCTGTAATTAAATCTTAGACATCATATACTGTAAACTTATCAAGTAATAATTTTTTTCCTTTGGTTCATGGCTTTATTTTTTACCTTAGTTTCACCTGACTGAGAGAGGGTTGATTTACAGGACAGTTGTTGTGAATGTACATTGTGACGTTTCTTCAGGATATGTATGTGTAAATACATCTCATTCACCACCAAACTATCATCTTGTTCCATCAAAGAGATTGTTTCTCCCTTGCCCTGAAATCTCACATCTGCTGAGATGGATTCCAGTTCATTTGAGTTTTCATTCTATCTTGTTCTTTGCTTTGGGATCTTGTCTTTGAGTGCTATCTGTCCTTCTGGCTATTTTACTCAGTGTGATGGGATGCATTGGATCAACCTTCCTGTGGTGCATCCCGTGAGTACCCATCATTGGGGAAACTGACGATCCTTCCTAGCCGACTGAATCCACATGGATCCCAGTCACTTTCAAAGCCATTAACTGGCTACGGAAGAAGGGCAAACGCTAGAAGAAGAAGAACTCAGTGTGATTTCCTATAGCTCCATACATGGTGTAGCAAAAGATTCCACTGTTTCCTATAGTAGTGTAATATTTCCTGGTGTACCTATAACACAACTCCCTTAGCCACGTACTTGTTGGGCATTTGGGTGGTTTCCATAGGTGTCACAAAACTTTTCTGAATAAATCTTGGGTTATTTGGACGGACATGTAGGAAAATTGTTGGGTGATACAGTAGTATATGATATATGTTATCTATGCAATATTGTATTTATATGATAACCATTTTGAAATATCTTGCATGCCAGGAGTTTATAAAGGCTATATTAGCACCTCTCTCAAGACTGATGAATAGGACCTTCTTATGGTTTTCCACAATCTTAAAGAAATTTTCTAATGCCCCATTACCATGACATCATAGTTAAGTATAGCAATTGACTCTGCAATAAGATTTTTATTTTCATCTCTAATTAAAATTTGGTTATTTGAGTCAAAGTCTTAGTCAAACACAAGCATAGTATTTAGGTTGTATCTACATGGAAAACTTTTGAGAACTCAACATTTTTATCTGAATGCAGACTGATAAAATGAATGTCATTTCAAGGTGGAGGATATTATTTTTCAAATATCATTGTTTGCATGTACCCCCTACATCAAATCACTTCTCTTAATCATTTATAAAATTATGTGATAATAAGTGACAAAAGTAGAACTCCATTTAGAAAGGTATAATGTGTATTTGTATATTTAATGTAAATTTCTGATAATGCTAAAAAAACTCACTTTTTAACATAGAAAAACTTCACCTTTATAATCATAGCCTAGAACACAAATCTTTTTGTTAGTTTCATTTATCACCTTGTCTTTATTTTATAAATAGTTCTCAAAAATAAAAACCAGCAAATGTCCACAGGAATTTAGCATGGTAGTGTAGCATTCACGGCATTTTGTATTTAAAATAAGGTTAAATTCCTTCAACTTTCCCCCAGGAAAATTATTCTGTTATGTTCCTCTGTTTTAACTGCATAAGGCTATCCCTATGTCCAATTCTTAATAGCTAATTTTACCCATCAATGATTCTATCTTCCTTTCTCATGAGCTTAAATTATGATTGATATTCATTTTTACTTATTTTTTTAAATTTATTTAGTTATAAAAATGGAAGTATTGAAAAGATCATAGGATAACAGAAGTACAATTTCATATATTCTCCACTACCAGAACTCTGTGTCCAATTCCCTCCATTAAAAGCTTTCCTATTCTTTGTCCCTCTGGAAGTATAGACCCAGGGTCATTATGGGGTACAGAAGGTGGAAGGTCTGGCTTCTGTTTCCCCGCTGGACATGGGCACTGGCAGTTTGAACCCAAGCCTGTCTCTCTCTTTCCTAGTGAGGCAGGGATCTGGGGAGGTGAGGCTCCAGGACATATTGGTAGGGTCATCTGCTTAGGGAAGTCAGGTTGGCATCATGATAGTGTCTGGAATCTGGTGGCTGAAGAAGAGTTAAGATATAAGAAAGAGAAAATTGTTGACTAATTATGATTCATATTCTAAGCAGTTGGTGACAAGAAATATGATACCATGAACAGTGAGAAGTAAAAATATGTACATATTTTTATTGTTCAACATATCCAGGATTCTTAGCTTAAAAAGAAAATAAAGGTACTCTCAGCTAGACTGGCTTGTATTGTGGTAACAAACAACTCTAAATTCTTTGTGGTTTAAATACTCATGTTTCTATTTATTCATTGCTCTAAGTTCATTGTAGATATTCAAGGTACTTTCTTCATACTAGTTTCTCAGAGACCTACAAAGAGGACAACAATCTCAAATGCAATGAGTTACTGAATCAGAGTAAATAGAAGAATGCTCAAACTTTTACAAAAGCATATTCTTCATTTGGACTTTCAATGTCATTTTTCACTCCCACTCTTTGGTCAGTAAAAGTCATAATACCAGGACTGCAACAAGATAGGACTAGAGCAACATCAGGAACCCACCAAATCACCAGTGAGTGCAAAGACATGTGGCTAGTGGGGAGAGACTGAGCAGCTGGTAACAGTCCAGCAGTTTACTGGCTGGGGCACCACTTCCAGTCTGTTTTATCAAAAAAAGACTGCTGAAGAGAGGAGAGGACTCCCCTAAAAATCAGCAAATGCAACTGTGAGACTGTGAGTCACCATTGCTACTGCCCTCAGAGGCTGGACCAGCAGCAGGGATGCCCTGTGCTGACATCTGGGAACATAGAACTGACCAGGAGACTCAGAAGAAGATCTATACCTCGGTGGACTATCAGTGGGGCTGTGTGGTAGGAGCTTTTCCATGTTGTTTTCCTGATGAGCACATGGTGAATAATTGTCTCAGAGCCTACAGACTATAAACAGAACTTGTTTAGAAACACACAGGGCCCAGCAGAGCTGCCCACCTTGGCAGAGAGGCTGAAATGAGCACAGAGCTTTGGATCCTTGGGGTGTGAGAGTCAATTTGCATAACCACTGTGTTATCTCTCCCCCAGTCTATTTATAGCTTAAAAGCCCTCAGGCTCCCATAGCCTACAGGGATGAAAAAGAACAAAAGAGGCTTTTAAGCCACTGCGCTCCAACTCAGGGATTGAAATAATATTGAAACAACTGTTAATTTCCACAACTGTGAACTCTTTAAGTATCTAATTTAGACACAAGTCAATCCAGGCAAGAGTGATCAGTAATTTGAAAAGTACTGAGGGAGGGACCTCATAACATAGTATATAGAATGGTTAAACCAACAAGAAGAAATATTGGAGAAATGAGCCAGGACAAGAGTCCACCTAAAATCCCCCCAAAGGCTGAACCGCAAAATAGTGAGGTCGACACCCCAATGCTTGTTAAGGAAATGGTCACAGGAATGAGTAAAGAGTTTGAGAAAGAATTGTCATCGGAATTGCAGAAACAACAAATGAGACTCTGGAAAAAACATTAACTTTCTTAAGTGTCAAGCTGCGCTGTGGAAAAGAGAGAGAGGAGATCCGGAGCGAAGAGGGAACACAAATCTTTATTTGTGCTGGCACCTCAGAGTTGGGTGAAAGAGAAGCAGCTTGGGCCACATGGAGGTAGCAAAAATGGTCGCCTCATCCAGCAACCTTCCCTGTGTCTAACCACTGAAGTGAAGGGCTGGCAAGAGAGTGAGGTGTGGAAGAAGAAGGGCTTTTATGGGAATAGCTCTTGCGAAAATGGGAAGGGGGAGGAGTAACCATAGCACTCCAGGGTAGTATAATAACTCTCGTGGGAATGGGAAGGGGGAGGAGTAACCATAGCACTCCAAATACAGTGGGGGAATAGACAATGCCCTAAGGGCACAACATGGCGGAACAGGCGCTCCAAGAATGAGAATGTACCAACTCTCCCGGGAACTAGCAATAGCCTGAGGGGACAACATGGCAGATGTGACTACATCTGCACAATTTCCCAGCACTTAAGGAAAGCAGAAATAGATGAGATACGAAGACAACTAGTTGAACAAGTTAAAACAGTATCAGAAGAGGGTAACAAAATACAGGAACTCCAGAAAACAGTAGAGGGGAGAGAGAATAGAATAAATGAGGCTGAAGACAGATTTAGCAAGATCAAGGATAAACTAGAGACAACTAAAAAAGAAGTAAGAAGTCTTAAAAAGAGATTAAGGGATACTGAAAATGACAACAGAGACATATGGGATGATTTCAAAAGAAATAATATATGCATTATTGGTTTACCAGAGAAAGAAATAAAGGGAGGGAAATAAAGCATTCTGCAGGACATAATAGCTGAGAACTTATCTATTCTAGATATCATAAAAGACATAAAGGCTCAGGAAGCCCAGAAGGACCCAACCAGAATTAACCCAGACTTAAAGACACCAAGACACATCATATTTAGAATGGAAAGGAATTCTTCTTCTTCTAGCGTTTGCCCTTCTTCCGTAGTCAGTCAACAGCGTCAGGTTGAGCCTGATGTCTGCTTGTTGCTGGCTTTGAAAGTGACTGGGATTCATGTGGATTCAGTTGGCTAGGAAGGATCATCAGTTTCCCCAATAAATGGGTACTCATGGGATGCACCACGAGAAAGTCGATCCAATGCATCCAATGGAAAGGAATAAAGATAAAGAAAGGATCCTGAAGGGTACAAGAGAAAAAAGAGAGGAAATCCCATAAGATTAGCAGCAGATTTCTCCACACAAACACTACAGGCCAGAAGAGAATGGCAAGATATCTATTGAGTGCTTAATGAGAAAGACTTTCAAGCAAGACTACTGTACCCTGCTAGATTGTCATTCAGACTAAATGGAGGCATAAAAACCTTTTCAGGCAAGCAACAGTTGAAATAATCAATGATCACCAAGCCTGCCCTGAAGGAAGTTAAGAAAATTCTCTTATAAACATGTTAGACCAGAAACTATCAGATAAAGGAAAATATCGGAAGAACTCTTTTTCACATAAATTTTAAAGACATCTTAAATGAAAAGAATCCAATTACAAAGAAGACGAGGCAAGTATAAGCCTATGGGACTATATCAAATTGAAAAGCTTCTGTATAGCAATAGAAACCTAAACCAAACAAAGAAATTCGCCACAGAATGGGAGAAGATCTTTACGTGCCAAACATCAGACAAGAGGCTAATAACCAAAATATATAAAGAGCTTGCCAAACTCTATAATAAGAAAACAAATAATCCCATCCAAAAAATGGAGAGAGGACATGGACAAAATATTAACCACAGAAGAGATCCAAAAGGCCAAGAAACACATGAAAAAATGCACCAAGTATTTGATCATTAGAGAAATGAAAATAAAGACAACAGTGAGATACCACTTCACTCCTGTGAGAATGTCATAAGTCAGAAAAGACTATTGCTGGAGAGGTTGTGGGGTCAAAGGAACCCTCCTGCGCTGCTGGTGTGAATGTAAATTGATCCAGCCCCTTTTTAGAGCAGTCTGGAGAACTCTCAGAAGGCTAGAAATGGACCTACCCTATCATCCTGCAGTTCCTCTCCTGGGGATATATCCTAAAGAACCAAGCATACCCATCCAACAAGATTTGTGTACACATATGTTCTTAGCAGCACAATTTGTAATAGCCAAAACCTGGAAGCAACCCAGGTATCCAACAACTGATGAGTGGCTGAGCAATTTGTGGTATATATACATAATAGAATACTACTCAGCTATTAAAAACAGTGACTTCACTGTTTTCAGCCCATTTTGGATGGAGCTTTAAGAAATCGTGTTAAGTGAAATAAATCAGAAACAGAAGGATGAATATGGGATGATCTCACTCTCAGGCAGAAGCTGAAAAACAAGATCAGAAGAGAAAACACAAGTAGAACCTGAACTGCAGTTGGTGAGTTGCACCGAAGTAAAAGACTCTGGGGTGGGTGTGGGGGGTGGAGAGTACAGCTCTAAGAAGGATAACAGAGGACCTAGTGGGAGGTTTATTGTTATGTGAAAGACAGAGAAATTTTATGCATGTACAAACTATTGTATTTACTGTTGCATGTAAAACATTTATCTCCTAATTTAAAAAAAATGGTGATTATACTGTTTTCAGCCCATCTTGGATGGAACTTGAAGAAATCATGTTAAGTGAAATAAATCAGAAACAGAAGGAGGAATATGGGATGATCTCACAGGCAGAAGATGTAAAACAAGATCAGAAGAGAAAACACAAGTAGAACCTGAACTGTAGTCACCATTTGCCCCTTTTAAGTACAGCTGTGCTTTACTGACTGATGGTAAGAATAGTCTCCCACAATCCCTGCCACCTAGTAACCACACCTTTAGGTAATGCCATACACCTGAGTGGGGGCAGGACCTGAGGCCTTCTTGTAGTAATAGTTTAAATAAAAGTGATAGGCCTATGTAATTTATCAGTACATAAATATGTTACACAATTTTGCAATATTCTCTTCCCAAAAAGTCACTGCTTTTTGCTGATTCAGAAAGCAGGTGGCTGTGTGGGAAACATCAAAGGGAGAAGAAGTTCCAGTAATGTCCAGCTTCCTGCAGCAAGAAACCAAGACTCTAAGTTCAATAACTCATAAAAAACTAGATGCTGCCAATAACTGCATGAACATGAAAGACCCTAACCTAGCTAAGCCTCAGGTGAGCCTGCTGCTCTGGCCAATAAGTGATGGCTTGTAACACTCAGAAACACCAGACCCAGCTAAGCACTGCCTAGATTAATGAGCCACAAAAACTGTGAGATAATAAATGTGTGTGTGTGTTCCCACACTGTGGCTAACTGTTCTATAGCTAACTGGTAACAGAGTGAGTAATCCTTGACTGTGAACCTGCTTACCTAACTTAAGAGGGTTTAGAATGATGATCATCAAGCTTCTCAAACACAGGGAGGAGGCTCAAAGACTGGGAAGCTACTTGTGTTTGTTTCCTAAGAGTAATTGCCACACATTTGGGGGTCTTAAAATTACAACAATATATTCTATTCACATTTCTGAGGGCTGGGGAGATAGCATAATGGTTCTGCACATTCAAGTTCACCAAAATAAAGAAAAAATTAAAATAAAATAAAATATAAAATTATATATTTAAAAATAATATAAAATTAGAGCATTGACATGAAAATTCTAGAAGAAAAAAATAAAAAGAAAGAAAGAAAAATCACTGAGGGAAAGAAAAGAGTCAAAATTTTTTCTTTTAATAGAAAGATGTTTGAACTATGGGCAACTTCTACTTGTTCTTTATTCAACTTCAAAGGCACAAGATTTGCCAAAGCTTTCTGAAGTCAAACGACTCTCTTTTGAATCGTGACCATAAAGGTCATGTTTATTGTTTTAAAAATGAAATCTAGCTTGTTCGGGATGTCCAATAAAGGTATCTCCATACATTTTCTCCTGGATTTGTATATGCTCAGCAATATTGAGGGAAAAGAATAATTTTGGATGTCAATTAGTATGATACAACAGTCATATTTTTTGTGTGTGATTAAAAGCAGAATCAGTTCAGAAATCCTACATACAAATTTGTAAGGATCTGGATAAGAATTTAGTAGCTATAGGCTTACCTTACAAGATGCTAAAGACCAAGATGAGAAATTCTCATACCGCCTACTATCTATCCCACTATTTCTTTTTAGCTGTGCCTTCTGGGTACTCCTTGTCCATCTGAAAATGAGTTACTATCTTTCATGATTTAATAAATTCTAAGGGGAGTTTTTATTTGGGATGATTGAATGTAAATTCTTCTTCATATAATTGCTGGTTATCTATTTTTAGGCTCTAAATTAAGAAATACTTCGTAGCAACAGTCAGTATCATGCCTTATGCAATTCCACAGGACTGAATGAAATAATAAAACAGAGAACCTTAAACACAATTTTGTAATTCCTGTGCAATGTTGGCAGTTGCTACTTTATCCTATTACCATAACCTACTTTTAAACATGCACAAAGGGCCTATAATCTTGCATCACAAAAATTAATTTCCCTGGGAGTTGGGCCGTAGCGCAGCGGGTTAAGTGCACGTGGTGCAAAACGCAAGGACCCACATAAGGATCCTGGTTTGAGGCTCCCCACCTGCAGAGGATTCCCCCCACAAGCGGTGAAGCAGGTCTGCAGGTGTCTGTCTTTCTCCCCCTTCCGTCTTCCCCCCTCTCTCCATTTCTCTCTGTCCTATCTAACAACAACGACATCAATAACAACAACAATCACTACAACAATAAAACAAGGGCAACAAAAGGAAATAAATAAATATTAGAAAAAGAAAATTAATTTCCCTTAGCAGTATTCCATAAACTATGAAATAATCACAACTGCAGATCTGAATATATGTGTTAACTGATGATCATCAGGGTTGATTCTGCATCACATTTTAGTTCAAAGCTGAGAAACTTAAACTAAGATGCTATCTCAGTCATAAACTATAGACAAGAAACTGACCTGCAAATCTAAATTTTACTGGTGCCCAATGTTTTTTCTTAATATTTTATTTGTGTATTAATGAAAAAGGTAAGAGGAGAGAGAGCGAAAAGAACCAGACATCACTCTGGTATATGTGCTGCCAGGGATCAAACTCAGGACCTTATGCTTGAGAATTCAAACTTTATCCACTGTGCCACTTCCCAGAGCACTCCAATGGTTTTTAATTAAAACTTTTATGATAAGTAAAGACCACTACCAGAATTTCTCAAAGATACATGATATCAGTCAGCCCAAAGACAACTTAATATAGTTCAAGTGAGCTTATTTTCTTTCTCAGCTCTTTGGTCACCTCATCACCAAGTCTAGTACTTTGGATGGGGACCACAAACTATGCACAGGGAGTGTGTGATTTGAAGAAAATCACAGAATTGTCTCCTGGTGACTTTTATTGATGTTTAGTTAACAGTATTTTACACCACATAATTACCAGGGACCTTTTGTGACATTAAAAGTATTCACTGTTGCTAAATGATACTATGTAAAAGCAATGGTGGAATTATAGATTATATGGATGATAGTTATTACAACAGATAAATTCAAAATAGAAATGGTCCATTTATAGGACATCAACCATCACCACTAATATCCCTACGCCCTTCTTTCTCAAAATACTGTTAAAAAAAAGTTTAAGTTAGCAGTAAATTCTGAATTCTATAGCATAAGATAAACCCTTTTACTAAAAGGGAAACCAAGATTTTAACTTAATATATTTTTCCAGCAAGTAAAGTATTTAGTTAAAATTCAGAAGAGATTTCCTTTGGAAGATAAAAAAAATCATTTTATTCTCTAAAGGTCACTTTCTATCCTATTTATGTATCATGGGCATGAAATTCAGTTCACCTGTTGTGTGCTGGTCTTGTGACAAACCTAGCTCCTAAAACTTTAAAACCAGATGAAGGTGCTATCAGCTCCTTATTAAAAATGTTGCTCTGTTGCAATTTAGTGTTGACATCTGTACTGTGCTCACTGGAGGAGTCAATTACAGTAAGACTCTTGGTAGTGAACCATTACTTATAATCCTTCCTCAACACTGGCTCAAATTTCATCTCATGCTACTAAACTAACTCATCCCTACTGATTGTTTGGCATTAAGAGTCTCAGTGGCATTTCAGAGTTGACTATCCAACTCTGAAGCTCATATAATATTGAGCACAATATGATTAGATGATTATTATGCTGGGCAGCTACATTCAATATGATAGGTTTGTGGCCAAGTGGAGAATGTCTAATGACATAGTTCAGTATGGGTCACAACATCCATATTCTTCCCATTTGTGAGGAGTCATTAATGTCATACACAGAAATTTAAAAATCAGCTCTTTTGTAGCAAGACTGGAGTTATTGACTATTGTTGCAGATTGTATGAGGCATCTCCAGTGGCATCTAGATGAGGACTAGTAGGACACAAAACAACACTGAAAAGCACAGCAGTCTGCATGCAAAACATTCTGAAGGATAGTCCATAGCAGGACGAGTACTGAGATGCTGAAATATTTTCCTACATTAGATTATCTTGTCCTTTTGCATGTCCTCTTGGAAGTAACAATGTAACACAAAATCACTAAAAAATAAATCGTTTAAGATAAAAAAAAAATCTAGTTTTTAGCATAACAAGCCACACATGACAGCTCTGAAATAGAAATGAAGAAATAAGCTGCCCACATTCTCTTTCTCTATAGGTGAAAATGGAAGTTCTCTGGAAGAACATGAGAGAAGTACTACAGAGGAAGCTTAGATACTCATTTATAATATGTCCTGAAGAATTGAATGTATGTCTTGCTCTATGTTTTAGAGAACTTTTCAAGAGGAATGGATATTTTGTATAACTTGGAGATCTAACAGCTGAAAGGAATAGTATCTCTGTATATAGAGTAGCATCTAGAGGAACTACAAAAGTAGACTGTTTGAAAAAAAGCAAGAACTGACTTGGGTGACATAAATGTTGTAACACTGTGACATTCTAATTATGTCTGGAAACATAATTATTAAGTACATTTTTTTAAATTCAGAGTTCAGTAGTCATGAACAATGACATTAATATACAACATGTTACCAAGCCCACTCGAACCCTACTCTATTGAATTAAAAAGTATGTCCATGTCTACAAATATTCTTAGTCTAAAACTTAATTCACTTCATCTTAGATCATCTATCCACTGTGCTCTTTTATTTTTAATTTTTATATATAAAATGGAAATATTGACAAGTCCATAGGATAAGAGGGGTACAATTCCACACAATTCTGATGCCCCAGAACTCTGTATTCAGTCCCCTCCCTTGATAGCTTTCCTATTCTTTATCCCTCTGGGAGTATGAACCCAGGATCATTATGGGGTGAATAAGATGGGAGGTCTGGCTTCTGTAATTGTTTCCCTGCTGAACATGGGCGTTGACAGGTTGACCCATACTCCCAGCCTGACTCTCTCTTTCCATTGTGGGGCAAGGATCTGGGGAGGGGAGGTTTCAGGACACATGGTAGGGTTGTATGCCCAGGGAAGTCAGGTTGGCATCATGGTAGCATCTGAATCTGGTGGCTGAAAAGTGGTTAAGATATAAAGCAAAACAAATTGTTGACTAGCCATCAACCTGAAGGCAAGAATATTGCAGATGAAGGTTTGGGGTCTCCGTTTTGAAAAAGCTAGTAGGTCTATTTTAGGTCTATTTCAAGGGGACCATAACCCTACTAGTTTTTGCCTGAGTCTTTCATCTAACAAGCAGGTGGACCCAAGTTATTGTCTGGGAGATGATGTCATAGTTGAAAAAAGAACTAGAAAGCTGGCTCAGAAAAGAGAGTGGCTCCAAACTCTGGGAAAGTATAGAAATATTGTTATATGTAAACCCCATCGATTTGATCTGGGGCCCATATTCAGCACAGTAGTCTATGTAACCTCTGCATCCCTGTAGGTCTGATGTCTCATTCTGTGGGAACAGCTAGGAACATTCTAGGCTGCATTCATTTCAGGACCCATCTAGAATATGTTGCCTAACATCCCTTCAGAGAATGGAACATTCCCTACCATTGTTGATCCACATTGAGATCAAGGTCCTGTAGATGCCCACAATGGGGGCCATTGTGACATCCACTGTGTTTTTTAAAGAAGCAGTGGAAACTTGTGCCTGTTTACCCTAAGGCTGAATATGAGATGAGCAGATAGAAAAGAGAACTGGCCTGGTCAAGATGATAGCCAACTAGTCCCTCTCTTTACTCTTGGTGCCAACACTACCACCACCACCACAACAAAACTATAGCACATGTGCAAAAGCCAGATGAACTAACAGCAAAAGAAAATAGTTTACAACTGAGGTAGCAAGGACAGAGACTCACAACCAAGGTAAGTAAAACTGTCCCTGCTCAGTTCTACAACACTGGATAGGTGCTCTACACTGTAGCCATTTGTCCTGTGGATACTTCATCACTGCAATCTCCAGATGCTTGGGTTAGGATTCCTTCTGCTGCAGCTGCAGCTACCCACACCAGAGCCTTCTTCATCACAGCTACCTGCAGCTGGACTGCTACATCCGTGGTGGCAGCCTCAATCCTCCCAATTCAACCTGTCTGACTTCAGAGGGTTTAAAATTGGCAACCTGTTTCTGAATTCAGCTTGTAACTGGTTTATATTGTGCTTTGTACAACTCACACAGTTCAACCCTGGGTCCTTCCCTGCCTCTACGACCTCTCTCTTGCTCTCCTAAGAGACCTGCAACCCACTTTAGTGCTATCACAGATAGTGAAACTTAGTGGGAAGACAGTGTAATTCATGTGTATTGTTGGACTGAGATGGCATCTTGAAGAAAACCTCAGATTCAACAGAGATGTATAAGCCTTGTGATGAAAACCTCCAAGATATGGCAGTAATATTCACCAAATTAAAGAGAATTAGGAAGGAGAACAATGATGAGTTCAGGAAAGCAATAAGAAATTTTATAGATAAATTTGTAATAGTGATCAAAAGAATGAGGAGTACAGTGACAAAGTGAAAAAACAAACAACAACAACAAAACAGAAGGGAAGAATACCTGCTGGAAGACAAACACTGAAAATCAAAGTAGTGAACAAGAAGGTAATGTAGCAAAAATAACTCCTCCCCTCCCCCTAAAAATAAACATAAAACAGAAAAAAAGACAAGAAAATGAATACAATGGAGTCATAAAATCACAGTGAACAAAACACCATTCAAGTCACAGAGCTACAAGAAGGAAAAGTGAGAAAGGGGAGGAATGCATTTTTGATGAAATTTTAGATCAGAACCTCCCCCCCCCACACACACACATACACAATTCAAAGAAGATTGGTCCTTAGACTCAGGAGGCTAGGAGTACTCCAAGGAAAATGAATCCAAATCAGAGTTCACCAAGGCACATCATGGGTAAAATAGCAAATATAAAAATAAAATAAAAACAAAGAGATAATTCTGAAGGGTGCTCAAACACTAGAGAAAGGCATAATCACTGAAAGAGAAAGTACCAAAGACTATCCAGTGATTTCTCAGCAGAAACTCTAAATGCTAGATAAAACTGACAGCATATATTGAAAGTTCTTCATGGAAAATGCCATGACCTAAAATGAACTAACTAATCTTGTAAGATTACCAGTCAATTCTTGAAGAAGAACTGATGAAAATTTTATGACCATATATTATTAATTAATTAACTAATTAATTGATTAATTTTTATTTTAAATTTTTTATTTAAGAAAGGATTAATTAACAAAAACATAAGGTAGGAGGGGTACAACTCCACACAATTCCCACCACTCAATCTCCATAACCCACCCCCTCCCATGATAGCTTTCCCATTCTCTAGCCCTCTGGGAGCATGGACCCAGGGTCGTTGAGGGTTGCAGAAGGTGGAAGGTCTGGCTTCTGTAATTGCTTCCCCGCTGAACATGGGCGTTGACTGGTCGGTCCATGCTCCCAGTCTGCCTCTCTCTTTCCCTAGTAAGGTGTGTCTCTGGGGAAGCTGAGCTCCAGGACACATTGGTGGGGTCTTCAATCCAGGGAAGCCTGGCCAGCATTCTGGTGGCATCTCAAATTGAAAAGCTTCTGCACATCCAAAGAAACTATTAAACAAACAGAGAGACCCCTCACAGAATGGGAGAAGATCTTCACATGCCAGACATCAGACAAGAAATTATCACCAAAATATATAAAGAGCTCAGCAAAGTTAGCACCAAAAAAGCAAATGACCCCATCCAAAAATGGGCAGAGGATATGAACAAAACATTCACCTCAGAGGAGATCCAAAAGGCTAACAAACATATGAAAAACTGCTCTAGGTCACTGATTGTCAGAGAAATGCAAATTAAGACAATACTAAGATACCACCTCACTCCTGTAAGAATGGCATACATCAAAAAGGACAGCAGCAACAAATGCTGGAGAGGATGTAGGGGCAGAGGAACCCTTTTACATTGCTGGTGGGAATGTAAATTGGTACAGCCTCTGTGGAGAGCAGTCTGGAAAACTCTCAGAAGGCTAGACATGGACCTTCCATATGACCCAATAATTCCTCTCCTGGGGTTATACCCCAAGGACTCCATAACACACAACCAAAAAGAGGTGTGTACTCCTATGTTCATAGCAGCACAATTCATAATAGCTAAAACCTGGAAGCAACCCAGGTGCCCAACAACAGATGAGTGGCTGAGAAAGCTGTGGTATATATACACAATGGAATTAATTAATTTTATGAGAGCTCTGCTCAGCTGTGGTATATAGTGGTACTGGGAATTGAACCTGAGCTGTTTGGAGTCTCAGGCATGAACACCTTTTTACATAGCCATTATGCTAACTCCTCAGCTGGATGATGAAATTTTTAGATAAGCAAAAGATGAAGGAATTCATTACTACTTAATCAAAGCTATAAGAGATATTTAAGGGAACTCACATGAAATGAAAAAAGAGAATGATCTTACCTAGGGATAGAAACAAAGCTCATTGAATAAACAGTGCCCTATGAAGACTATGAACTCTGATGGCTGAACTGCTTAACAAAGGATTGTGTGTGTGCTGGCACTCCCATGGAGTAGATCCAGCCACAGGGTAAGTCTCCGGCCCTCCCTCACTGGCTCTTAGGGACCACGTGATTCAGAAAGGAGGACTCGGGGAGTATTCTGGTACAAACACTCATTTATTTGGAGATGGGTACAGGTTTATAAAGAGAGGTAAACAGAGAACATTTTTCACATATGTCAGAAATTACAGGTTTCTTAAAGGTCAGCTTTCCCCTATGGTAGGGGGCTGGTATGACAAGAATTAATGTGATACGTAAAGGTCAAAATGATTATTCTCCATGATGCAGGCAGGCTAATTATCCAAAGGCATTTGAGAGAAGCATAGGGGTTAAACCAGTAAAGTGAGGCAGAGAAAAGAAAACAAAAATTGATGTAAATCATAGATATCAAAGAGCACAAGGAAATAGGATTTGGGGGATTTTCATTGCCTGGTGTTAGGGGTGTATGATAGAGTGTGTTCTCCTTTATGATCAAAAGGTGAAGTGGATGTGTGAACTTTGAGTGAACCCTAAAGCAGGCAGCCATTTGGCCTGCTGCTAGCAGGGGAAACTAAGTGTGAGAGGATTGTAGGCTTTCTGTGAGCTTGAGAGACTAACAAGGATAAACTGAGTCTGGGAGACTTTTCCCTCTTGGCTCATCTCTATAAGGAGAGAGGTTAACAAGTGGGGTGTCTTTCCAGACCTCCATCCAAGGATGGGAGAGCTCCCCTAAGCTCTACCAAGCTTTCACATAGTCCCACATGTGTGGGACTGGAGGGAGGGAGGTAGCCCAGTGGAGTTTGGTGGAGGAATACTAATGCTGTTACAGAATGATAGTTGGGTGACACAATCTGAAAGAATGACAAAATTGTGCTTCTTAAACACAAGGTTATAAAACAAAGTTGCCTCAGAAACAAATAAAAACTATTTTACATTTTAAAACAAGAAAAGAGAACTGAATATCTGCCAGTTTACTCTAAGATCAACTAGAGAAATTGATGAATTGGATGCAGTTCTTTAAGAATTGCTTGACAAGGAATACAAAACTACAGGCCATTTGGCCAAAACATAGCTAAATTACTGTTAAGAACTAGAACCCATCTACCAGGAACCAGGCTAATGAACAGACCTTTTAAGAGTGTAAGATGGGTGTGATCTTAGGTGAATCACATCACCTCTAGGACCACAATTAACATTCAGATGAAAGGAGAAGTTTTAACTAGATGATTTAACTAGTTGAATTCTAGGGACTTTTAGACTTTAGTAGAACAGGATACTTTTGCTTTTGCTTTGAATTTTATCAGGCAAACTTTCTGTTAACATAATATAGGTCGTCTTTATTCCCGGCTTTTTTTTTTTTTTTTTTTTTACCAGCTGAGCTAGGCTTCTTTATATAAGAAACTATGCAAGTAAGAATTCTGAGTTCAAAGAGAGTTTTGGTAATTTAACCCATCTTTTCCTGTGTAGCCACACAAATAATGCAGTTTTGATGTCCAGTGAATGCTTGGTAGATTGTTAATGAGATTTTCCCAAGAAAATTCACAAATAAGTAGAGAAATAAGTTATTTTGTTGAATATATACAGGTATCACATAAGTGTTCTGTATAGTGATTTAGATCCAATGTCTGCCTACAAATCCACTAATAAACACTAAATAAATATACTTAATTTCCACCTCTTTAAATGTTTTTTGTTTGTTTTGTAGATAGTGACAGAGAGGCAGAACAAGAGAGTGACACTGACCAAAGCTCTTAAGCTTCCTTCACAGTCATGGGGCCTGAGCTTGAACCTGGGTCAAGCACATGGCTAAGCATCATGATATCCAAGTGAGCTATTTGGCAGGTCCAATGCCCTTTGCTCCTTTTTTTTTTTTTTTTTAATATTTATTTACTTACTCCCTCTTGTTGCCCTTGTTGTCTTATTGTTGTAGTTATTATTGTTGTTGTTATTGATGTCATTGCTGTTGGATAGGACAGAGAGAATGGAGAGAGGAGAGGAAGACAGAGGGGGGAAAGACAGAGAGACACCTGCAGACCTGCTTCACTGCCTGTGAAGCGACTCCCCTGCAGGTGGGGAGCCGGGGGCTCGAACCGGGATCCTTACGCTGGTCCTTGTGCTTCTGTGCCATGTACACTTAACCCACTGCTTACCACCCAACTCCCCCTTTGTTTCTTTAGTCATTAGACATAGGACAAGATTTCTAGATTCCTCAGACCTATGTCAAAATACCTGTATAAACGCTTTGTTCCTGAAACTAATCTGTATTTAGCTGAGTGTGCATAGCAAAATTCAAGACCCTGATAGACAACAGAAATCCTTGCAATTCATTCAGACTGAAAATTCAGGATATGTTGTCAATAGTTGCAGTGCAGGAGGCCATCATCTGCTAAAGAAACCATAACAAGGGGGCCAGGTGGTGGCGCACCTGGTTGA
Organism: Erinaceus europaeus; assembly: GCF_950295315.1. NCBI lineage: Eukaryota > Metazoa > Chordata > Mammalia > Eulipotyphla > Erinaceidae > Erinaceus > Erinaceus europaeus. The sequence continues at coordinate 88,564,701 of NC_080174.1, read as the reverse complement.
GCGCATATGTTACAAAGTGCAAGGACCCAGGTTCGAATGCCCAGTGTGGGAAATGGGCCTACTCTTCCAGGAAGTCCAGGCCATTGTTTCCATGAGAGTCTGAGTGTGTTGACCTCTGCTCATAGGGTTTTAGGCTGATGTCTACATGAAGGAATCACAAGAGAGATAACCATATTTCAGGGAGATGAACATTTACTGACAGAAAGCAGGAAAGTACATACCTTATAGCTGAGTGGACTCCTCAGAGAGAGCTGTGAGAGTTCCGAGTCTCCTGGTCTTCTTCTTCTTTTTTAATACCTTATTTATTTATCTGATAGAGACAGATCAGGAGGGCAAAGGAAGATAGAGACAGGAAAAGTGAAGGAAAAGAGGATCACCTGAGAACGCAACAAGATAAGCAGAGAATCACTTTGGGAATGCAACAAGTCACCGGTGAGTGCAAACACCTGTGGCTCTTGGCCATTGAGGCGTAAGGAGACCCCAGGGCTGAAAGCCACAGGTACTTGGGAGCCGCTGGTGCAGGTTTCCTAGTTTGTCAGTTGGTGCACCACTTCCAGTCTGAGTTTTATCAACAAAAAGGCTGCTGAGGGGGCTTGGGCTGTAGCATAGCGGGTTAAGCTCACATGGCCCCAAGCGCACAGACCTCTTAAGGATCAGGGTTCAAGCCCCCGACTCCCCACCTGCACGGGCGGAGGTCGCTTCACAAGCGGTGAAGCAGGTCTGCAGGTATCTACCTGTCTCTCCCCCTCTGTCTTCCCCTCCTCTCTTGATTTCTCTCTGTCTTGTCCAACAATAGCAATAGCAACAATAACAAGGGCAACAACAACAAAGAAAAAATGGACTCCAGGAACAGTGGATTTATAGTGCAGGTATCAAGCCCCAGCAATAACTCTGAAGGAAAAAAAAAAAAAAAGACTACTGAAGGGAGGAGGGCATCACCTAAAACACACCAATGGTGAGTCTCCATTGCTATTGCCCTGAAGGGGCTGGAACAGCAGCAGGGATGCCCTATAGGGACGTGTGGCTGGGTGTGAACAGGCTGGGTGACTCAGGAGAGGATCTACGCTCTGGATGGGATGTGCAGTCCATTCTGGGTTCCCCACCCCCCTACCCCCCTGGCCACAAGGGACGGGACGAGGGTCAGAGCTTCTTTCCAGGGAGTCCAGGGTAACTGCATGTCAGTGGCAACATGTGTGGAGAGAATATGGATACAGTGGCCTGGACTTTCTGGGGCTGTGGACCCATTCTCCAATACCGGTGGTGGTCTGGAGGTGTGGCCTTTCCACACTGTTCTCCTGATAAATTAGAAAACATGATGAATGATTTCCTCAGAACCCACCAAATACAAACAGGATTTATTCAGAAACTCATAGGGCCAAAGAGTGCTGCCTGGCTCAGCTCAGACTCCCAGAGTGTAGCTTTTAGTGCTCCATGTGCTTGACAGCAGTGGCAGAGTCTCTCTGTTCTTACCGATGAGGGTGATGATGATTTACCACAGTTTTCTTGCTTTCTAAAAAATTTTTATTGATTTATTTATTTTTCCCTTTTTGTTACCTTTGTTGTTTTACTGTTGTAGTTATTATTGTTGTTGTTATTGATGTCATTGTTAGATAAGACAGAGAGAAATAGAGAGAGGAGGGGAAGACGGAGAGGGGGAGAGAAAGATAGACACCTGCAGACCTGCTTCACCGCCTGTGAAGAGACTCCCCTGCAGGTGGGGAGCTGGGGGCTCGAACCAAGATCCTTACACCGGTCCTTTTGCTTTGTGCCACATGTGTTTAACCCACTGCACTACCGCCCAACTCCCTCTTTTCTTTTTCTTTCTTTTTTTTTAAGTATTTTATTTTTGAGAGAGGTGCAGAGAAAAACACAGAGGCAAACACCAGAGCACTACTCAGCTCTGGCTCATGGTGGTGTAGGGGATTGAACCTGGGACTTCAGAGCCTCAGGTATGAGAGTCTCTTTGGATAACCACTATGCTATCCACCCCCGCTCGCTTGCAGGTTTTTTCTTTCATTTCATTCTCTTTCCCTGAAGGCCACATATATTCTCTCACAGAAATAGTCCACTCAAGTGACCTTTTCTGTTTGTTGTTGTTTGGTGGGGGGTGATTGTCTAGGTGGCTTTTTTTTTATTGCTTACTGAAATTCTTTGTCTAATCCAGTCACAAGTTTCTACTGGAAGACGTACTTTTCAAATATATTGGCCCGATGACTGAATTTACTCTCCTTTAAAGAATTTTTTGTTTGATAGAAATTATACTTTGAGTGTAGTTGAAGATATTCTCCTGAGTGTTTCTTGTTATTATTATATTCCATAAGTATTCTTGTTTTGCTGTTGAATTTTAACTTTGTTAAATATCCCTACTTGTCTGTCTTGAAGTAAAGCTTGTCTTGGCTTTGTTCATCGGTACAGTTATGGATTGCCTGTATACAGTTTATCTGTATAGAGACATAATTATCTAGTATATTAGATTTTCTACAAATGATGTGAGGTTCTCAGTACTATTAACCTACCCTGTTGGTGGAGTGTGACCTCCATTACTTATTCTACCAGCCTGTAAGTTTATCAAAATTTCTTTATCTTCATAGGCTTTTACTTACTTTCTACTCTGAAAAAATCAGAGAAAGTTATCCAAATTGTCAAATTCACATTTTTGTGTTTCTTCTATCTTTGGGATATTAATTAGTCTCATGAGATTTATTTATGTAACTATTTATTTGGAAACAGAAAGAATACCTACCCACAGATATTATTTGATTTTGTTTATTTTTTCCCTATTTATCCTAAACTTTTGGACATTTGACTCAAATATACTAGTCTACATTGTCTGAAGCAAAAAATTTCACTCACGTGTGCCTATTTTTTAAGAGATATTAATCCATCAAATTAATGTTTATTTGATCCATTCTGATAGGAAAAAAGAACATCTACTTAATATAATTCTTTAGAAGTACTTAGTGATTTAAAAATGGTCTTTAGAAAGAGGCTTTGTAGTTGGTGATGGATTAATGGGAAAGATAACTTTAGCTAGAGAAAGGAGTTTTTTTTTTAAATTTATTTTCCCTTTTGTTATCCTTGTTGTTTTTCTGCTGTATTATTGTTGTTATTGATGTTGTCATTGTTGGATAAGAAAAAGAGAAATGGAGAGAGGAGAGGAAGACAGAGAGGGGGAGAGAATGATAGACACCTGTGAATTGACTCCCCTGCAGGTGGGGAGCCAGGGGCTCAAACCGGGATCCTTACACAGGTCCTTGCACTTTGTGTCACCTGAGTTTAACCTGCTGCACTACCACCTGACTCCTGAGAAAGGAATTCTTACTAATTCTTACTTAGAATTGCATACTAATCCATAGGCAGAGGCTTATTTGTCTCTGGAAAAGTGCTCAGTGCTCATGGTAATTGTGGCTGTAGAGATTATCTGTGTTTGTAAGCATACTGTCTAGAAACTAATGATGACATCTATTTCTGGAGTAAAATTGAATCATTAAACTATGTCTCCAGGGGCAGGGGAGATAAAGGATGGTTATGAAAAAGGACTTCTTTGCCTGAGGCTCCAAAGTTCAAGATTCAATCACCCACCTTGAACCAGAGCTGAGTAGAGGCTCTGGTTTCTCTGTATCTTTCTCTCTGTATTTGTATCTTTCTCTCTGTATTTGTAAGCTATGATGCAGGAACTGATTCTGAGAGAACGTAATTATTAGCATCCTTTCCCAGTTTGATTTTCCTCATTTATTGTTTCTTCTGGGTCTTTGGTATGAAGAAGAACTCAAACTTTTTTTTTTTTTTTGAGGCTATGACTCTGTGGTTAAGAGAAGCCACACAGGTAAGTAGTGTTGATTAGGTTCCTCAAGCCAAAATAAACATAACATTTTCCTCTACCAAACTAATATCTCATTTTTTAAAGTAATATTCAAATACACATGTAGTGGCACACCCAGTAACGTTAGTGCTATTAGCCTCCGTTTCACTCTAGATAATAATAACTAAGCTAAAAAGTATGGGAAAGAAAAGGACATTCTGATTCCATATAGTCTCTCAGGAATCTTTACACTTAACATTTATTTACTTTCCCAGTACTTTATATTTTAAAAAGTTAGGTGAAATGATTTGGAAGATTAGTTTTATTTATGAGCAGTGAAATACAAAATAACTACAGGTATACATTATACAAAACACAGAAGGTTTCTGCAAGTGTGGTCCACAGACAACCCCTAGGTGGTCTGAAGTCTTGTATAATGTGTGTTTATTATTTAGATTTGTGGATCTCAAATTACAGTTAGTTCTAAATAACTAGAAAGAGGTCCAGGCACTGGCATTTTAACAAGTCTCCAGTGGAGGTATTTCTCTTCTTTCCTAAGATTAATATTGATTCATGAGACAGAGAGGAAGGCACTGTTCTGGTTAAGGTGCTATTGGAAATTGACCTTGGTGTTGACCGGTGTAAAGCATTTGGAGACTCTTCACTTTCCATGTGAACATGGCGTTTATAGGTATTGCTTAATTACAGTGGGTATTTTTGTCATATGCATAACTGCACAGAGATTTTTTTTTAGAATAGGCATTATCTCCATCTGCCCAGTGAGGAAGCAGAGACACAGAAGGCTAAACCATTAGAACAAATTCACGAATAAATCAGGCTCATGTTTTTCTGACACTGACTTCAGTGCTTGTCATCAGCCTTACTCTGTACAAAGAATCTGTACCACATACAGCTTTCCAAACTGCATTATGGTCCAACAGCCTGCTATTTGCTCTGTGACGGCAATTATCAAGAGAGTCCACCATTAACAATTTTCAGCACACTCACCAGGCTATTCATTTTCGGAGTGCCCATTTTGTCAAGGCACTTTAGGGCTCGCTTAAAAGTTCTGTCTAAAAGCCATGCCCTGGAGAGAGCACATTAATGATGAGGTCTCTAGTAGGAGGGATGTTGCCACCATAAAACCAGATAACTGTGACTTCTTTTTAAAAATATATTTATTTATTTATTTTGCCTTTTGTTGCCCTTGTCCTTTTTTTATTGTTGTTATAGTTATTATTGTTGTTGTTACTGCTGTCGTCGTTGTTAGATAGAGAGAAATGGAGAGAGGAGGGGAAGATGGAGAGGGGGAGAGAAAGAGAGACACCTGCAGACCTGCTTCACCGTCTGTGAAGCGACTCCCCTGCAGGTGGGGAGCTGGGGCTTGAACCAAGATCCTTACGCTGGTCCTTGCGCTTCGTGCCGCGTGCGCTTAACCCACTGCACTAATAGTTATGACTTCTAACAGCCTTTGGTGGATGACTCAGCCTCCACCCCAGAGAGGTGAAATTCATCAAATGCACTCAGAATTATTTTCTGTCTGGGAGCCGGCCAGTAGTGCAGTGGGTTCAGTGCACGTGGCGCAAAGTGCAGGACCACTTAAGGATCCCTGATCTAGCCCCGGACTCCCCACCTGCAGGGGAGTCGCTTCACAGGCGGTGAAGCAGGTCTGCAGGTGTCTCTCTTTCTCTCCCCTCTCTCTCTTCCCCTTCTCTCTCCATTTCTCCATTTCTCTCTGTCCTATCTAACAACGACGACAGCAATAACAGCAACAATGATAAACAACAAGGGCAACAAAAGGAAAAAAAATAATATAAATAATTTTTTAAAAAAGAATTATTTTCTGTAATGAGCCAAAAAAGTGACATTTTTCCAGTCTAAGATCTTTGTCAGCCAATAAGCAATCAACTGATAAAGACCAATTTTTTTTTTGACCAGTTACTGAGCCTGCCATGAATTTTTGGTATTCAGTTTTTCTTTTTGCTGTTATTCCTTCCCCCCAAGCAAGTATGTGATGACAGACATGCTCACTATAGACGGGTCCCATGACTGAACAATCTCTGTATGCCACGGAAAGCCTAGCCCTTCCTAATAATCATGTTATGCATCAAAACAAGCTGATTTTAGATTGCATGAAAGAACTAAATTCTGGAAAAGTGAAGTAACTTACTCAAGCCCCCCGTGGCTGTTAAATCATTATCTCTCTGAACCTAGAGCCCATGCATTTCATTACTTTCTTCCTCAATGTACTAAGGATTGGTTTTGGGAACAAGTAGATACATCATAATTTAAAGCCTATAAAGACAGCAGGCTATAGACATATAGCTTCCTTTTTACTCTATTCAGGAAAGCTTTTCTACTAGTGTAGTATCCAAAGAAAGTTCTCAATCTAGCCCACAAGAAATTGGGAGTGTGTGTGTGTGTGTGTGTGTGTGTGTGTGTGTGTGCGCGCGCGCGCGCGCGCATTGGAGGTGGTGGTGGGAACCCTTATTATTTTGCCTATTTGGCAAATCATATGATGTGGTCATTTGCCCTAAAGGAACTTGGGGGCCAGTGACTGACTTGTGTATTTGTCAGGCCAGCTGGTCAGTAGAACTAGGGTTATTAATATGCTGGGAAAGGCAACTTATAACCTAAAAGGGAAAAACAAATTCCCCTTTACAAATCTAAAATAATCATATTTTTTAGGGTGCATGCTACTAAGATCAGGACAAAAAATAAAAAACAAGAACAGCTGGAAAGTGGGTCCTGCACAGCAAACATAAACACTCAGATGTGCAGAGCACCTAAGAAAAGGAAATGCAGTGAATACAGTTCCAGCAGCAAGGGCAATAGCCACAAAACCTTTCTCCTGGGAGTTTTTCAAATCTGTATTTATATGGCAGAGCCATATCTTCAGAGGGAATTAGTTGTAATTTATAAACTATATCCCCAGTATGGCTCTGACTCAAAAACATTCAGAATAATTCTGTAGCCCTGCAGGAAGGCAGGGGGATTTATTCTTTCATAGCACTGTTCTCTGAAGTTGCATATAACTACGTATTTGATACTTCCCTTTATCCTCAGCCCACAATGACCACGATATCATTTATGAAAAGACAAAGTTTCATACAATTATTTTCCAGATACAAAATTAAATCAGTTTATGTACTAGCCATTTTAATTCCCAAAATAGTTACACAAATTGAATAATATATATATGTGTATATACATATATATTTAAAATAAAGAGATAAAATGAAAACTGCTAGCACAGAAGTTTTACTAAAAGAGGTGTTGGTCTCATTGTCTAGCATTTACTAAAGAATATTGATATCCGAGTTAACTTTTGTCAACTAAACCAGAACTTAGATTGAAAACAACCACTTACTTGATTCATATTTTGTAGGTTGACTGGGTGCTTTTTCAGTCTTGGCTCAACTTTGCAACCTCAAGTAGCTGGTGAATTTTCTGGGAGCTGGTTGCAGTAGAAATGGTTGGATTCTGTGACTTTTTTTTTCCTAATAGTGATTCATCTTCAAAGAGCTTTTGCTGGATTTTTATATGCAATTTCAGGGAGCATGAGAAGAGTGCTAGGCTCAATACTCATTAAGCATCTGTTCTCTTCCTTTCTCCCACTGGACAAAGCAAATGATGTGGTCAAGTCTTCTCTTACTATAGGAGACAACTATGATGGAGTGAAAATATAAGTGTAATTTTTGAGGGGCCTTTACTATAACAATTTCCCGAGGCTCTGAGGTTCCAGGTTCAATCTCTGACATAAGTCAGAACTCTTTTTTTTCTTTTTTTCTTTTTCTTTTTTAGAAAAAAGGGGGAAGATAAGAAAAACCTATGGTTGAGGTAGAAATAATCAATTGTCAAGGTTCCAAGCAATCAGTGACATCAGGGTTCCAGTCCTCTATTCTTGTACTCACTCCCCTTCTTAATGACTTATTAATTGCTGAAGATACTTATTTCCCTGACTTCTTTTTTAGCACTTGTGTGAAGCAGAGATCAATCAGAGAATTTGAGTCAGTATATCAGTATTCATAAAGCTCTTTCAGAAAATTAAAAAAAAACATGAAATCTACATGAAAATATGCCCCCCCAGTTATTTCCAGCTTTTGTCTTCCTTCTGCCTACACTGTTATCTCCTGAAATCCACCTAGTCTATTCCTACAATTCTGTGAGATCATTGCTCAAAAACTACTTATAGTTCAAATTTTCCAGACCGTTACATCTCAGATTTCAGCTATCACTCGTTTTTTTAGTGTTTTTATTTTTCTGGAGAGATATTTATACTTTACTGCTCAGTTGACTTATTTTTTTTTGTTTTCTTTTTTATTTATAAAAAAGAAACATTGACAGGGAGTTGGGCGGTAGCACAGCGGGTTAAGTGCATGTGGTGCAAAGCACAAGGATGGGAGTAAGGATCCCAAGCGGTGAAGCAGGTCTGCAGGTGTCTGTCTTTCTCTCCCCCTCTCTGTCTTCCCCTAATCTCTCCATTTCTCTCTGTCTTATCCAATACAACGACATCAGTAGCAATAATAATAACTACAACAATAAAACAACAAGGGCAACAAAAAGAATAAATAAATAATCATTTTTAAAAAGAAAACATTGACAAAACCATAGTATAAGAGGGGTACAACTCCACACAATTCCCACAATCAGAACTCCATATCCCATCCTCCCCCCATAGCTTTCCTATTCTTTATCCTTCTGAGAATATGGACCCTGGGTCATTATGGAGTACAGAAGGTGGAAGGTCTTCTGTAACTGCTTCCTCACTGAACATGGGTGTTGACAGGTCAATTCATACTCCCAACCTGTCTCTCTTTCCCTAGTGGGGCGGGGCTCTGGGGAATCAGTGATCCAGGACACATTGGTGGGGTTGTCTGACCAGGAAAGTCTGGTTGGCATCATGGTGGTATCTGGAACCTGGTGATTAAAAAGAGAGTTAACATGTCTACCCCTCACCACTGGGTTTTTACTTTGGTACCCTACTTACAATTTGATCAGGTCCTGCTTTTAGTTTCCCTTTCAGATCTTCTTAATCAACTTCTGTTGATGAGTGGGATCATCCCATACTCATCTTTATCTTTCTGACTTAGTTCACTTAACATAATTCCTTCTAGCTCTGTCCAAGATGGGTCAGAGAAGGTGGGTTCATTGTTTTTGATAGCTGCATAGTATTCCATTGTGTATATATACCACAGCTTTCTCAGCCACTCATCTGTTGTTGGGCACCTGGGTTACTTCCAGGTTTTAGCTATTATGAATTGTGCTGCTATGAACATAGGAGTACACACCTCTTTTTGGTTGTGTGTTATGGAGTCCTTGGGGTATAACCCCAGGAGAGGAATTACTGGATCATATGGAAGGTCCATGTGGGGGGTGGGAGTGGGCGGGAGGGATGGGTCACAGTCCTTTGGTGGTGGTAATGGTGTTTATGTACACTCCTAGCAAAATGTAGACATATAAATCAGTAGTTAATTAATATGAGAGGGGGAAAATCAATTGTATGTCTCAAAGTTTCTCAAAACACAAACTGAATCCTTTTAATATATAGGCTGTGTATTTGATATGCGGACTCTCTCAAAAGCCTAGACCAAGTAGATTAGAAGCATCCAATAGCACAGCTATATACAAGATACTGAATACTGTACAGCAAACCATAACAAAAGGACTTTTCAAAGTTAACCCAATTAACAAATAATGTGGTGATAACATTAACTATCGATTGTCTTTTTGAACCCTAAGACAGCAGGAACCTCACATCTCCACTATAGAGCCCCTACTTCCCCCAGTCCTGGAACCCTTGGATAGGGCCCACTTTCCCGTATGCATCTCCCAATCCAAACCAAATAATATTGCATCCGCCGATCACAACTTAACCAACGCAAGGATTGCCACCTCAACATGCTTCACCTCAGACTGTGTCCAGAGACTTCACGTGTGGAATGACAACCCTTCAGCTTCATTACTCGGGTGAGACCTTTCCTTTTATAGTACACTCTAATTTCATCTCAGGTAGTTCACTTTCTAACAAAGTCCCATAACCTAGATATACACCAGTTTCTGTGAGAGAGAGCTTATGTTCACATGTATCTGTAAACTACTGCAAAATATATACCTGAAAGCGGTAGTACACTAGAGTTTGCAGTGAGTACCTCCCTAACACTTCCTCTCCACTATTCCAAGCTTGGAATCCATGATTGCTCAACAAATTGTTTGGCTTCGTATGTTAACTCTCTTTTCAATCACCAGGTTCCAGATGCCACCAGGATGCTGGCCAGGCTTCCCTGGATTGAAGACCCCACCAATGTGTCCTGGAGCTCAGCTTCCCCAGAGACACACCTTACTAGGGAAAGAGAGAGGCAGACTGGGAGTATGGACCGACCAGTCAATGCCCATGTTCAGCGGGGAAGCAATTACAGAAGCCAGACCTTCTACCTTCTGCAACCCTCAACGACCCTGGGTCCATGCTCCCAGAGGGCTAGAGAATGGGAAAGCTATCATGGGAGGGGGTAGGTTATGGGGATTGGGTGGTGGGAATTGTGTGGAGTTGTACCCCTCCTACCTTATGTTTTTGTTCATTAATCCTTTCTTAAATAAAAAATTAAAAAAAAAAAGAGAGTTAACATATAAAGCCAAACAAATTGTTGAGTAATCATAAACTTAAAGGTTGGTGAAGAGTTGGAAGGAGGTATCCATTTTGTACATAGTTAGTAGGCCTATTTTAATTATATTCCAAAGGGCCCGCGTGACTATACTAGGTTTTTTTTTATTGTCTCTATTCCCTTCACATAGAAGTCATCTTTATGAGGCCCTAATTAATGTTTGTCTTTTCCCCTGTGATATTCTTTTCAGCCTTGAACAGTGACTGATGTAGTGTGGATACCCCACAATTTGTTGAATAAATGAACAAATATTATGTAATTAACATAGTGATGATAGAAGGATACCTATGTAGTTTAGGCTTCAAGAAAACACAGAGAAAAGCACCCTAGTCAATGTACACCAAAATAGATAGGTTAAGTTCTAACTTGGTCCCTTTAGGGAGCTTAAAAGTTACATTTACTATGATCACTTAGTATAGAAAAAGTAGACTGTTTGCATACACATATTAAACAGAAGGTATGAACTCCAGGCATCTCATCTGAGCTCTCTTATTGCATCATTATGGGGGAGAAATGGATCTCCTCGCCAATGTAGTTAACTATTTTTTATTTTGTTTTTAAATTATTTATTTATTTATTATTGGCTAGAGACAAAGAGAAATTGAGAGGGTGAGACCAAGAGGGAGACAGAAAAACACCTGCAGACCTGCTTCACCGCCTGTGAAGCAACGCCCTTCAGGTGGGGAGCCAGGGGCTCAAACCTGGATCCTTGCACACTGTAATGTGTGTGCTTAACCAGGTGTGGCCCCACTATTGAGAAAGATTAGTAGGATCAGATGGTATATATGGCTTCTTTATTTAACGTGAATTTGCTTCAGACTAATAAATAATGCCTCAGAAAAGCAAAATAATAACAATAGAGTAATGTTTTCAATTTGCATTTATTTTTGTGAACTATATATATATATAGAAGTTGTAAAAGAGATTTGTGAAATAAATTAAAATGTAAACAGGTTTATATCTATCAGAGTGGCAAAATTGTCTTTGTAGTGCAGGATATTTTTGTTCTTCCTTTGCACGTTAATATTCTATAGGTGTATATATATTGATCTTCTTCTTTGAGAGCAAAATATAAATTTAGTCTACTCAAGTCCAACAGTCATGCATTTGCTGTTAATCCTATAAGTTTCAAGAGGGGGGGTTATATATTAAATCTGCTGTATGTTTTGTGAGTTTACAATGAGCCCACAACTTTGTCAAGTGCTCAGTAGAAACAACTTTTCAGTTAAAAGTAATTCCTCAGAGACCCACCCCACTAGGGAAAGAGAGAGGCAGACTGGGAGTATGGATCGACCAGTCAACGCCCATGTTCAGCAGGGAAGCAATTACAGAAGCCAGACCTTCCACCCTCTGCAACCCAAAACGACCCTGGATCCATGCTCCCAGAGAGAAAGAGAATGGGAAAGCTATCAGGGGAGGGGGTGGGATGTGGAGATCGGGTTATGGGAATCGTGCGGAATTGTACCCCTCTTATTCTATGGTTTTGTTAATGTCTCCTTTCTTAAATAAAAAAAAAGGAAGAAAAAAAAAGACTGCAAACAGGTAACCAGACTGAATTTTAAAAAAAATTAATTTTACAATAAGGTTTTTACACATCTTTCTCTTTTTTTTTGACTTTTTTTTATTGGGGAATTAATGTTTTACATTCAACAGTAAGTACAATGGTTTGTACATGTATAACATTCCCCAGTTTCCTATATAACAATACAACCCCCACTAGGTCCTCTGAATCCTTCTTGGACCTGTATTTTCCCACCCCAGAGTCTTTTTCTTTGGTGTGATACGCCAATTCCATTTCAGGTTCTACTTGTGTTTTCTTTTCTGATCATGTTTTTCAATTTCTGCTTGAGAGTGAGATCATCCCATATTCAGCCTTCTGTTTCTGACTTATTTCACTCAACATGATTTTTTCAAGGTCCATCCAAGATTGGCTGAAAACGGTGAAGTCACCATTTTTTACAGCTGAGTAGTATTCCATTGTGTATATATACCACAGCTTTCTCAGCCACTCATCTGTTGTTGGATACCTGGGTTGCTTCCAGGTTTTGGCTATTACAAATTGTGCTGCCAAGAACATATGTGTACACAGGTCTTTTTTGGATGGATGTTGACATCTTTCTCTTAACAGTTCATACCCTCAAATTAAAACAAAATGTTTCATAAGATTTAAAAATATTTTAAAAGTCCCTGACATCTAGCTAGGGGTGATTCTACATGCCACTGTGGATTAAAATATGGGAAATGGGAAAAAAATTTAGAACCCGATGTTATGTTCTGAGATGAACATACATTATGTGTTAACAAATTAAGTAACAATTTCACAAAAGAGCCAAATTATGTGTTAGGTAAATTGTCTTCTAAAACACATTACTCCAGCACACTGATTTCATGCTGTAAAATGACAATATTCTCCAAATATTACTTAAAGCCAGTCCAAATTCCTTCATAGAATAATTCTACTTTGCTGTTGTATGCAGACTGAATAAGGAGTAACAGAAAAAATAAGGTCTCTTCTCAATGCAGTTTGTGACTTTGATTTAGCTTCATGACAAAGAGAAAATAATTTGGACTTGAAAAATAGCTAAGTTCTATACATGTTCTACCATTTGTAAAATCGTGATATTTCCTAGCCTTAGTTTCCCCCACCTATATAATTAGAAAATTCTGGATAATATTTGCTGTGTAACAAATTACTCTGAAGCCCAGAGGTCCATGATCATAATATTACCATGAGTAGTTTTATTGATTTATCTCCTTTTTATTCTAGTCATTAATTTGAGCAGGATGCAGATGGACAGTTTCTCTGAGCCATGGATGGCAGACTGAAGTCTTCCAGTAGTATTTATTTAAGAGACCATTTGGCATGGAGGGCTTAGATAGTTACCTCCTTGTCTAGAAGGGAATATTTAGATTCAACTGCATTAGTAAATTGGAGCAATGAACATAGAAGCCAATATACTATCCAAAGGATTGCTGGACATTTTTTCTATTGCTTAGAACACTAGAAAGAGTTTTATAAGATAAAAGAAATGAAAGCTGTCAGTCTCTAAGATCTCTGCCAGTAATTGTTATAGCTTCACTTGTTCTGTGTTCTTTTCATTATAGCAAATCCAGAGATGACCCACATTCAGGTGAAGACACAGAAATTCCATCTCTTGTTAAAAGTATCAACCAAAAGAGCTTATGGTCATCTTGTGTCTCAGGCAGTAATATTTCCAACCTTATTAGAGTTATGAAAAAAATAAATATACTTCATTCTGTGTGAATTAGGTTTATTTAAAAACTTGAAGTTAGAGCAAGATGTCTACGTGATTATTTCCCTAAGCCTGCACTTTAAAACCATCATCTTTTCTAGGGCTCACATGTGTCTACTCTTGTATATATATATTTTTTGCAGACATGCTATTAATTTTCAGTGATTCCAAGTTTACTATAACACACACTTATGTGAAAACTCAAATTCTCTTTTAATTAAAAACTTTTATTTCTCTTTTTTCTGTAGTAAGATGGAAAGACTTTCATTCTTGTTTTGACTTGAAGCCTGGTATCAGAGATCTGTTGTGTAAAAGAAGAGAAGATAGGAAAGATATGGGGCAAATGATGTCTTACTTATACTTGCAGACATTCAATGACAAGTGTAAGATGTGCTAGATGTCCAAAACCATTAAATAATTTCCTTCTGAGAACCTCTGACTTTAGACCCTATATTATATGATCATTGTCAGCAGATCATCATCTCTGGCATTATGCTATTTGACTGCAGAATACTGTGCCCCAGTATGGTTCCGTAGCCCCCATGTCCACTTGGTCGATTACAAATTATATTCCTCCATGAGGATCATTTCTGGAACCATCCGTTCCACCCCGGTTCCATGGCTGCCAGTTCTTAGCAACATCACCCTGCCAGATATTCATCGGGATGCGGCATCATCTAAGTTCATTTCCCACGTCTACGCTCGACCAGACCTGCCAATATACGCGGATGTCTTCGCCCACCCTGTCCAACGCTTGACGTCTCGTCACCCAATCTGGTCCCCTATGCCTACACTAATCTTCTCTGTTCCAGTCTCTTGGAAACAGAGTTGGCAGTCAGCTGAGGTAAAGAACAGACACCTCATCACAGACCGCTGCAAGCGTCAACCCGACTTTGACCTAGCACGTTATGATTGGGCCCTCCTCAATAGCTATCGAACAGGCCATGGCCAGTGCGCCGCTATGTTCCATCGCTGGGGGGCCAGAGATGACCCAAACTGCCCCTGCAGCTCCAGACAGACTATGACCCACATAGTCAACGACTGCCACCTCTCCAGATTCAAAGGAGGTCTCGAAACTTTACATCAGGCTCAACCTGACGCTGTTGACTGGCTACGGAAGAAGGGCAAATGCTAGAAGAAGAAGACCCTTCTGTCAGCCCATGGAGAGTAACTCATAGTTTGCTATGAAGAACTTGGCACTTTCTACATATTAGTTTAAATTTGGGATGCATTGGATCGACCTTCTCGTGGTGCATCCCATGAGTACCCATGCAATGGGGAAACTGACAATCCTTCCTAGCTGACTGAATCCACATGAATCCCAGTCACTTTCAAAGCCAGCAACAAGCAGCTCCTGAAAGCTTTCAACCTGACCTGTTGACTGGCTACGGAAGAAGGGCAAACGCTAGAAGAAGAAAGCAGACTACATCAGTCCCCTTTCAATTTTGCCTTTAACACTTCTAGCTTCTTTATGTCAAATTGTTCTTTTTCTGGTGGTGGGGGGGGGGGAACAGTCATAATGATTCAAGTCAGATCATGGATCTCTCCTTTCTGACATACTGAAATCTTGCACAGATGAAATCTTCACGTCTGGCTTGTTTTCAGCAAAGATAGATTTGAAGGTTGCTGTTATAGGCAACTTCTGTCTGTCAAAGCTATTGAACTTTATAGACTTTCCTAGCCCTGAGTCATTGGAGTCTTCAAATTCCAGGAAATGGACATCAGAGTCTCTAAACTCTTAACTCATCTGTTCCTCTCACATGAAAGCAAAGTAATCTACTTTCATCTTCCTATTTTCCAGTGGTTGGTTTAGAGTAGAGGAATACAGAACTCATTGGTAATTTCTCCAAGCAATCAAAATACCTGACTTCTGCAAGCATTCTGTATTTCCTTTTTATCCTTGAGATAGATGATGAGTTAAAATGTCCCATATGATTTTTACAATTTTTGTGACATTCCTTGCTGTATAGTCTCATAAAATGACTACCACAGGTCATCTTAATGCTTGGATTAAGCTAAAGGTATTAGGAATATGTACTATGGGAAACAAAGAAGGACCTATTAAGAGAGAATATGTTAGCAGTCAATGTGGAAAATGAAGGTAATCTTAAGAGTAGAGTGTTTGCTGATACTATATGAGTTCTGAACTCTCTCATACTTTAATTTCTGGAAACCTTTGTCCTTTGGGTTCATGAGGTATCACATTAGGCTTATAACATTGCTCTTTTACTTGTTTAAATTAGTAAAAATGCATATATATTTTTACCACAAAATAGACCAGAACACTGCTTAACTCTGGCATATGGAGATGCTGGGAACTGACTCAGGAACTTCTAGGACTTCCAGCATGTAAGTCTGGTATGCTACCACTGTGTTATCTTCTTAACTCTCTTTCTAATCTTGTTCCAAAAGAATGAATGCATTAAGTCTCATTTTCTTTTCTTTTTTTTTTTTTTTATTATTTCCCCACTCTGTTGGTAGATTAATAGTTCACAGTGCAGTTGCTGACACATAGGTACAACCTCTTTTCTCTCCAGGACAGAAATCTATAAGACATTCTCTTCCCCAACTTAGACCCTTCTCTGCCATGATACACCAGGACCCTAGAGCTCCTACATCCCATGTCTTTCCGTCCTTTCCATATTCCTTTGCTTTGGTGAAATTCATCACATACAGTTCAAGTTTCACCTTAATTCCCCTCACTGCCCTTGCTTCCTGAGTTCCATCTATGAGTGAGATTTGGTATCTGTCCTCTTTCTAGTTTATCTCACTCATGATGTTACCTTCAAGTTCTGACAAAGATACAGAAAAGGAGATAACTTCATCATTGTTAACAGATGTATAGTGTTTTTTCATATATATATATATATATATACCATAAACTTCTCTGACACTTATCTGTCCTTGCACATATGGGTTGCTTCCAAGTTTGCGCTATTACAAATTGTACTGCTATAAACATAAATGTATGTAGGTCTCTTCAGGTAGGTGCCTTTATTTTCTTTGCCTATATCTACAAGGGAGAAATTGTGGGATCATGCTGTTTCTGACATTCCTCATCCTTATCATGAACTTTTGCCGCATACACATCTGAATCCCTGAATTTGATGTTCTCTCGCCCCTTGCTAGGTACTTGCACAATAGTTCATCCTTCCTTCTTTTCTAATGTTCATAGGCTCATTCAGCTTGTTGCTCCTCATATTCTACACCTCAGCTTAAAAATCACTAATTTTTTAAATTTTTTTTGGTGTTTTTCTTTTTTTTTTTTAAATAATTTATTTCTTTATTGGGGAATTAATGTTTTACATTCAACAGTAAATACAATAGTTTGTACATGCATAACATTCTCCAGATTCCCATTTAACAATACAACCCCCACTATGTCATTCATCATCTTTCATGGACCTGTATTCTCCCCACCCACCCACCCACCCCAGAGTCTTTTACTTTGGTGTAATACTCCAATTCCATTTCAGGTTCGACTTGTCTTTTCTTTTCTAATCTTGTTTTTCAACTTTGGCCTGAGAGCGAGATCATCCCATATTCATCCTTCTGTTTCTGACTTATTTCACTCAACATGATTTTTTCAAGGTCCATCCAAGATCGGCTGAAAATGGTGAAGTCACCATTTTTTACAGCTGAGTAGTATTCCATTGTGTATATAGACCACAACTTGCTCAGCCACTCATCTGTTGTTGGACACCTGGGTTGCTTCCAGGTTTTGGCTATTACAAATTGTGCTGCCAATTTGTAATAGCCAAAAATCACTAATTTTAAAGCACTTCATAATACTCCACATCCGGCCTACATTCTTTTCAATGTCTCCTTCTCCCTGTTTATAGAAAATATTCATTACATATAGCTGTGTCTTCCAGTTGACCATAAACTCTTTAGGATGTGATAACTACAGTATTTTTACCATCATAACTTAAGGTTATACAATACTGACACATGTATTTATTCAATAGCAATCTCTCAAACAAACATACAGCATTTCTTATAACCAGAACCACATACTAGGCCCAGGTTTTGTAAACTAGATTTTATTATAAGGACAATGTATGGGATAAAAGCTGTTAAGCAGGAGCCTAGTGATAACTTACCTGGCAGAGTAAGCATCTCCTCAAAAATGAGACCCTGGATTTGAGTCTTGACACAATATATAGGACCATGGGAGCTCCATGGGTAGTGGATCCATGCTACAGTATCTCTCCACATCTCATGGGACCTGCCTTTCGTAATGACTTCGCATGCTTAATATCACACATGCTTTCCAACAAAACCCAACAACTGTGTGTCCTATTCATAATTTTTTTTTTTCTTGGAAGATGTTCCATGACACACACACTAGCCATTGTTGGCATGCCATTGAGCCTTCTTTTCCCAGTAAGAGCAGTAGGAGTGACTTTTTGAAGGAATAGCTCTAAGGATATGACTTATATTATAAGGAATTAGTACAATGACAGTCTGGAAGGAAAGTGATAATTTTAAACGATAAGACCCACCCCTATTCCTCAAATCAAAGACACAACTATTTATCCTCCTCTTTTGTAGGGTCACTCCACTTACACATTACTATCAGCATAATTTACAGACATCAGATTGTTAATCAGTTATATTTAAACTCAAAGCACTTTGTAGATAGATTAGTAGGCATACGAATAGCAAAATAATTAGGGTGGGAACAAAACAGCTGATAAAACTTGCTATGCAAAGCTGAAGAGATATGTGTACTGATCCAAAATCTTGTATTCAGAGTCCGTCATATTCTTCATTTTCTTTGAGTTGTTTGAGAATTGTTTTGTGGATTTTAAGGGCATCTCAGATGCGCTTTATTCCTATGTTTTCAAGGACAAGCTGTTTGTTATATTGATTATGTATTTCCAGAGCTTACTGTGGGATTCTTTATGAATTCAGAAAAGATTTGTGGTACATAAAGAGAAAGTATTATTCATGTTACTATTTATATGGATGATTTAAGGACATAAAAATAAAGCTAGAGCTCTAATAATGTGTATTACTCCCCCTAAAGTTTTTGTTTCTGAAGATATAATGGCACATTAGCTAGAATTCTGTCGAATACTACCTAGGAAAGAATTAACACACAAGCTTTTTTATTTGTTAAAGAGCAAGGATCAGTGCTATGACTTTTTTCTACATTGTAAGTATGTTAACGCCAGTGATTCATATTAATTCTCATGGAGTTTCCAGGGATGCCACTATTTGTGATTGTGCACCTATGAAAATTGTTGAATTAAGAAGATGCCACTGTAATAATTTTAAAAGCATCTGATATCTATGGAGGTTTGAAATGTGAAAATCGTGAATCTTGTCCCTGATATGACCTTTCTTTCTCTATCCACTGGCTCTAATTTTATTTTATTACATATGTTGTCTTAAGTATTACCAGCTTCTCTGTATGTTTTACTTATTGGTTCTTTTAATGTCAATTTCTCAACAAATTAGCTGTTCTCCAAATTAATTTTTTAAAGGCTTTTTGTTTATTTTATGAGTGTGAGAGTATATTATGGACCAAACTTTGGGCTTCATGCATTCAAGTCTTATATTCTTCCTGCTCAGCCACATCAAGGGATGTAAAATTCATCTTGATACTCAGTTTTGCAAGCACAGTTATACAACTAACTTTTTAGCAAGCTGCTCCCTAGACCATCATTAAATATAAATTCTATAGCAGGCATTGCACGAGGTGTTATGGAAAAAAAAAAAAAAAAGACCAAGAAGGCAGTCAAGGAAAAAATGCACAAAAACTCAGCTTGAACTACCTGAAGCTGTAATGGAAAATTTTTTCTTAAAATTTATTTATTTATTTAAGAAAGGAGACATTAACAAAATCATAGGGTGGGGGGTTACAACTCCACACAATTCCCGCCACTCAATCTCCATATCCCATCCCCTCCCCAATAGCTTTCTCATTTTCTATCCTTCTGGGAGCATGGACCCAGGGTCGTTGTGGGTTGCAGAAGGTAGAAGGTCTGGCTTCTGTAATTGCTTCCCCACTGAACATGGGCATTGACTGGTTGGTCCATACTCCCAGTCTGCCTCTCTCTTTCCCTAGTAGGGTGGGTCTCTGGGGAAGCGGAGCTCCAGGGCACATTGGTGGGGGTCTTCAGTCCAGGGAAAGCCTGGCCGGCATCCTGATGGCATCTGGAACCTGGTGGCTGAAAAGAGAATTAACATACAAAGCCAAATAAATTGTTGAAGAATCATAGACCCAAAGGTTGGAATAGTGGAGATGAAGTGTTGGGGGTACTCACTGAAAAATCTGGGATGCATTGGATCGACCTTCCCGTGGTGCATCCCGTGAGTACCCATTCAACTGAATCCATATGGATCCCAGTCTCTTTCAAAGCCAGCAACAAGCAGCTCCTGATAGCTTTCAAGCTGTTGGTCCTGCTCTTCAAGTTCTCCAACTTAATGTTGAGGGGCTGTCCTTTGCCAAACGTGTTCTTATTGGTCAATTGGCGATACAGCATCAGGCAGATGTTATTTGTCTACAAGAAACACATATAGTAGTCGATGAAGCTGCTCGATTCACCATCAGTGGATTTGATTTAATATGCTATAATCTCCATCCTAAACACGGCTGAGCCATCTACGCCAAATCGTGTCCAAATCGTGTCTTGCGGACGTTTACCATACGGCCTCTTCGACCTTCTACGACTCCATTACTATTGGAACTATTCAGCTCGTCAACGTATATAAGCCTCCCAGTGCCTCATGGGATAATGAGGTCCTGCCTAGCCCGAATCACCCAGCCGTTTACATTGGAGACTTTAATAGTCATCACCAAGACTGGGGATATTCCTCCACTCGTGCTGACGGTTCTATCTTAGCCGACTGGGCTTCAGCGAATGACCTCTCCCTATTATACGATCCCAAACAGCCAGGCTCTTTTCACAGTGCTAGATGGAATAAAGACTCGTCGCCTGACCTGTGCTGGATTAGCACAGTCAACGGCCAAGCCTTTCCCGCTATGAGACAAGTTCTCAAGATCTTCCTGCACAGTCATCACCACCAAGCTATCATCCACATTGGTCTCCAGCTCCCACTGATTCTGTGCTCGGAGAAACTAAGATGGAACTTTCAGAAAACAAACTGGTATCTGTTCAGTGATCTTACCAACAAATCTATTCCTGCAATTCCAATAAACTCTATTCCCTCTGAAGATTCCTACAGGTACTTCCACCAAGCCATCTTCAAAGCAGCTTCCCAAGCTATTCCTGGTGGGAGACATGCTAACTATATGCCTTTTCTTGATGCTGAATGTGAGCAACTACTAAAGCAGTATGATGAGTCGGGTGACCAGATGTGGCCAACCATCTCATTGCCTCCCTGGATGCAGCACACCAAGCCCGCTGGCAACAACTGACGGAAAGTCTGAACTTCACCCACTCAAGTAGGAAGGCCTGGAAGCTTCTTCATAGTCTGGGTGCCGGTAGCCAACCCTCTCCCATCTCCCATCCTCCTGTATCTCCAAACTCAGTGGCCAGTCACCTAACTCAAGTTGGTCATGCTAAGATCGACCCAGTCTGGAAAAGAGAAATTTCCCATGAGTGGTCATCCCACTTCCGTTTATCTTGTCCATCTCCAAAACTCTCTCTCTTTACACTGTCTGAACTGTAAGACGCTTTAAAGAGGGTTAAACCGGGAACGGCTGCTGGCTATGATAACATCACCCCAGAACTCATTCTTAACTTGGGCCCTGCGGCAAAGAACTGGATCACTACATTCCTGTCCCACAACTTGGAATCCGAATCTATGTCCAAAATTTGGCGTCGTGCGAAGATAATAGCAGTTTTGAAACCAAAGAAAGACCCAACACTGGCCGCCAGCTATAGACCAATTTCTCTCCTCTCCATGTGTTACAAACTCCTTGAGAGGCTGCTTCTGTCACATATTTCTCCTCTTACAGAGAAAGTCCTATCACCCGCCCAAGCTGGTTTCCGCCCAGGAAGATCTACCTGCGAACAAGCCCTGGCCCTCTCAACTTACATTGAAAATGGATTCCAGAAGAATTTAAAGATGGGTGCTGTCTTTGTTGATCTCACAGCAGCCTATGACATGGTCTGGCACCGTGGTCTCCTAGTCAAGATCTCAAGATGCCTGCCTCCATGGGTGGCCAACACTATATTGTTTCTTCTCCAAAACAGAAGATTCCGGGTGCATCTGGGTGATAAGTCTAGCAGATGGAGACTTGTCTCAAGTGGCCTCCCCCAGGGCTCTGTTCTGGCTCCTACACTATTTAATATTTACATCAATGACCTTCCAGAAACTTCTTCAAGGAAGTTCATCTATGCCAATGACATCTGCTGTGCAATTCAGGCATCCAAGTTTGACATCCTTGAGGAAACACTCACGAAAGACATGTCTCTGATATCTGATTACTGTAAAAAATGGCAACTAATCCCTAGCACTGGAAAAATGGTATCATCTGTTTTCCATCTACACCATGCCTCGGCCTTGCGTGAGCTTAATGTGCAACTTCACGATACGAGAATCCGGCATGAAGCCCAGCCAGTCTATCTTGGCGTTACTCTCGATCGCACTCTGTCATTTCACGAACATCTCATAAAAACTGCAGCAAAGGTGGGCGCGAGGAATAACATCATTGCAAGACTGGCCAGCTCCTCATGGGGCGCGAGCGCTTCCATACTACGATCATCATCTCTGGCATTATGCTATTCCACTGCAGAATACTGTGCCCCAGTATGGTTCCGTAGCCCCCATGTCTACTTGGTTGATTCCAAATTATATTCCTCCATGAGGATAATTTCTGGAACCATCCGTTCCACCCCGGTTCCATGGCTGCCAGTTCTTAGCAACATCACCCTGCCAGATATTCGTCGGGATGCGGCATCATCTAAGTTCATTTCCCACGTCTACGCTCGACCGGACCTGCCAATATACGCAGATATCTTCGCCCACCCTGTCCAACGCTTGACGTCTCGTCATCCAATCTGGTCTCCTATGCCTACACTGAACTTCTCTGTTCCAGACTCTTGGAAACAGAGTTGGCAGTCAGCTGAGGTAAAGAACAAACACCTCATCACAGACCCCTGCAAGCATCAACCCGGCTTTGACCTAGCACGTTATGATTGGGCCCTCCTCAATCGCTATCGAACAGGCCATGGCCGGTGCACCACTATGTTCCACCACTGGGGAGCCAGAGATGACCCGAACTGCCCCTGCAGCTACAGACAGACTATGACCCACATGGTCAATGACTGCCACCTCTCCAGATTCAAAGGAGGTCTCGAAACTTTACATCAGGCTCAACCTGATGCTGTTGACTGGCTACGGAAGAAGGGAAAACACTAGAAGAAGAACTGAAAACTCTAGTGTACTACTACTTTCAGGTATATATTTGCCCTAGTTTATGGATACCTGTGAATATATGCTCTATCTCCAGGAACCTGGTCTGTATCTAGGTTTTGGGACTGTATCTAGGTTTTGGGATGGAATTATAGAATAATGTGAAAGGAAAGGTCTCACCTGAGTGATGAAGCTGAAGGGTTGTCATTCCACACCTGAAGTCTCTGGACACAGTCTGAAGTGAAGCATGCTGGGGTGGCACTTGTTGCATTGATTAGGTTGCGATCAGTGGATGCAATATTATTTGATAAGAATTGGGAGAAGCACACGGGAAAGTGGGCCCTACCCTAGGGTCCCAGGACTGGGGGAAGTTTAGGCTCTATAGTAGAAATGTGAGGTTCCTGCTGTCTTAGGGTTCCAGAAGACAATGGATAGTTACTGTTATCATCACATTATTTGGTAATTGGGTTAGCTTTGAAAAGTCCCTTTGGTAGACATGCAATCAATTTTCCCCCTCTCATATTAATTAAATAGTGGTTTATATGACTACAATTTAATAGGTGTGTACATAAACACCATTCCCATCACCAAAAGATTGTGTCCCATCCCACCCACCCGCCCCCATCCTCACCCCGCCGCTGGCCCAGAAAGCCTCATGTTCACCCTCCCGCTCACCACAAGGTTTTTACCTTGATGCCCTACTTTCCATTTAGACAGATCCTGCCTTTAGTTTCCCTTTCTGATCTTTCTCAACTTCTGTTGATGAGTGGGATCATCCCATACTCATCTTTATCTTTCTGAATTAGCTCACTTAACATAATTCCTTCTAGCTCTGACCAAGATGGGTCAGAGAAGTTGAGTTCATTGTTCTTAGTAGCTGCATAGTATTCCATTGTGTATATATACCATAGATTTCTCAGCCACTCATCTGTTGTTGGGCATCTAAGTTGCTTCCAGGTTTTAGCTATTGTGAATTGTGCTGCTATAAACATAAGAGTACACACATCTTTTTGGTTGGGTAATATGGAGTCCTTGTGGTATATCCCCAGGAGAGGAATTACTGGGTCATATGGAAAGTCCATGACTAGCCTTGTGAGAGTTCTCCAGACCTCCACAGAGGCTGGACCAATTTACATTCCCACCAGCAATGCAAAAGGGTTCCTCTGTCTCCACAGCCTCTCCAGCATTTGTTGCTGCTGTCCTTTTTGATGTATGCCATTCTCACAGGGGTGAGGTGGTATCTCAGTGTTGTCTTTATTTGCAGCTGTAATGGAAATTGTGATCGCTAAGTGTTCATTGCTGGATAATGTGTCCGGTTTAATCAGATGACAGCAAGTGGGGAAGAGCCTCTTACTGGTCTGAAGTTTGAACGTGAATCTCTCCACACCAACTGTGCAACTGGGTTGGTTTAGTGTTGTATAAAATGCTCACTCTCATGGTTATTTCTTGAATGAATATGAATTAGGTCCCATAAAATATGTCTGTGTGGGAAAATATTTTCATAGCACACTGATTTTGTGATATGCATGGGAGTCACATAATAAAGTAAAAAGAAAAATGAAACCAAAAAAAAGGGGGGAGTCAGGCATTAACCAGGTGGTAGCACAGCGGGTTAAGAGCAGGTGGTGCAAACCACAAGAACCGGCCATAAGGATCCCGGTTCTAGCTCTTGGCTCCCCATCTGCAGGGAAGTCACTTCACAGGTGGTGAAGCAGGTCTACAAGTGTCTGTCTTTCTCTCCCGCTCTCTGTCTCCCCTCTTCTCTCCATTTCTCTGTCCATCCAACAACAATGACATCAATAACAACAACATTAATAACTACGACAGTAAAACAACAAGGGCAACAAAAGAGAATAAATAAATAAATATTTTTTAAAAGATCCGACAAACTTCATGAGTAAGGTACACAGAGCTTAATGTTCTAAGTGATGAATATATGTTTGATAGGTAAAAAATAGTATATATAGACATATAATAATAATAAACTACCCAATGCAAATAAAACAATGAAAACAAAGGACTGAGCATGGGGAAAGATCACAAAGTATGTCTGAGGCAAAGATCGCACCTGTTAGTAGAAGCAAAATACTGAAGGCCATTGAGGAAACACACCATTCATCGGAGGGGCAGTGAGTGGCCAGAGAATAGATTTATTTCATAGAGTAACAACTTTCAAAATGTCAAAGCAAGAACCTTTTGTCCTACACTGTTGTTTCCATGAAAATTCAATAGATGAGGTTGAGAACACGTTGACTTTCTCTGATTGAAGGCAGAGAGGTGGGTCCAGAAACAGTGTTGGTATAACCTCCTCATGCTACCTTTTCTGGACCTATCAGACCATCTTGAACTACTGCTGCAAATGATGTTATGTTTGTCAAGGGGCTGATCAAATCTTTAAAAGGGCAGTACTAGCTGGTTGATAGAACTAGAATCAACTTATACATATTGTTTAAGAGATGAGTCTAATTGTCCAATTGCATGGAAAACAAGGTCATACATAAGTGAGTTAAAGAGAAAGAAACATAGTAACACAGTTCCTAACAGTCATAGGTCTTTGCTCAGATGTTGGATGGCGATTCAGCAACAGAGTGTGCTGTTCTAGATACAAAAGTATACAGAATGGAAAGTCATAGTTTTTTCTTTTACTAGTTAGTAGTAACAGTCCATTTCTATTCAAATTTACCTAGCTATGATCAGTATGTTATCCTTTATGGCTTGTATACTAACATAGTGTGATGTATAAATATATTAATGGCCAGGTGACAGTGCACCTGGTAAAGTGCACACATTACAGTGCACAAGGACCCAGGTTCAAGCCCTGGTCCCCACCTTCAGGGGGAAAGCTTCATGAATGGTTAAGCAGAGCTGCAGGTGTCTCTCTGTCTCTCTTCCTCTCTTTCTCCCCCTCCCTTCTCAATTTCTCTCTGTCTCTGACCAATAATAAATAAATAAAAATATATATATATATATATATATATATATATATATATATATATATTTATGACTACAGAGAAATGAGTTTATTGGTTTGGAGGGGTAAGGGAATAGTGCTCAAAGAAAAACATTAAATCACAGGCCCTTTGTTAAGAGCTTTGTCATACTTCTAATATCTAGCACATAGAAGTACCCCTCTTATCCTATGGTTTTGTCAATGTTTCCTTTTTTATAAATAAAAAATTAAAAAATAAATAGCATTCTTACTAGCACATAAAACATTATTTTAGGGAGTTGGGTGGTAATGCAGCGGGTTAAGCACAAGCAGCACAAAGCGTGAGGACCAGAGTAAGGATCCCAGTTTGAGCCTCCAGTTCCCCACCTGCAGGGGACTCGCTTTACAAGCGGTGGTGAAGCAGGTCTGTAGGTGTCTATCTTTCTCTCCCCCTCTCTGTCTCCCCTCCTCTGTTCATTTCTCTCTGTCCTATCCAACAACGACGACATCAATAACTACAACAATAAAAACAACAAGGGCAACAAAAGGGAATAAATAAATATTTAAAAAATAAATAAAAACATTATTTCTGCTGAATACCACTGTTCTCTCAGTTCTCCCAATGTCATTATTACCTCTCCTTGACTATCAAGTGATATTTTGATGATGTCTTGCAGGAAATGGAGGGACGATGCTCACCTAGTCTCTGACTTGTAGTAGCTCTAAGAAACTTAGCAGTTACCATAAACTGTGCTACTATGTTCTTACTCTTGCCATCACACTTAAGCTCATTTTAAGGGTATCTATTGCTACACTTGATGGAAATCTGTTCCTCAATAGTTTTATAAAAATAAGCTTTGAGACTATTAGCACTACGAGTCTAGATTATGGAAAATCTCACTAAGGGAGCTTCTGCTTATCTCTCAGGAAGTCTAGAAGTCAAGAGAATGATCTAGGAAGTAACTAGAGAATAAACCCAGCTTTTCCTCTGATCCAGAGTCAAAATGTTGCCACCAAGCTTATTTCTAAGTTCTGACCAACGTACCTCTTTTTCAGATCTAGCTCGGGTTTAATAGCACTTCTAGGTATGAAATACAGTAAATATCATGCCATTCAACCAGCTTCAGAAGTAAGTGTTTACAGCTAAATTTCATGACAGCAAATTGGATGTTCATGACTTTCTTGAATTTTCCTTTTAAATACCTGCCATTGTGTGAATCAATTCTTAGAAATACATAGGAGACTAGAGAGAGAAAGAGAGAGAGAGAGGAGGGGGAGGGGAGGGGGAGGGGGAGGGGAGAAGGGGAGGGGGAAAGGGAGAGAGGAGAGAGCAAGCAGGGAAGGACAAGCATCTATTTCCTGTTGCTTTCTGTTGGAAACAGAAGAATTTCTCAGAGCTCTGTGCTGGTACAGCAGGCAGTAGGTATATGTTACAGTGCATGGGGACCTGGGTTAAAGGACCTTTTCCCACCTCCACTGTGGAAGCTTTGGAGGGGACTCCATCACTTACCTCCAAATCTCAGAGTGCATTATTGACTTGGTATAAATCGGGTCACACACGCAACTGAACTCTCAGGGAGCCTGAGATTCAGGCTTGTAACACTTAGGAGGAAATAGAGATTCTCAGGGCACAATATCAAGGATGTACTGCTCTTTCTTGGATGCCAATTACGCATGTGCACAAGCTTTCAAAGTGAATACAGTCATTAATTTGGTAGACTGGCTAACTTATTTGCCTCACTGTTTTCCTGGATCACAGTCAAGACTTTAGTGAAAGACTAAAAATAAAGACTTGGGGCCAGGTGGTGGTGCACCTAGTTAAGTGTGCAAGGACCTGGGTTCAAGTTCCTGGTCTCTACCTGCAGGGGGAAAGCTTCACTTGTGGTGAAGCAGGGCTGCATATGTCTTTCTTTTCTTTCTTTCTTTCTTTCTTTCTTTCTTTCTTTCTTTCTTTCTTTCTTTCTTCCCTTCCTTTCTTTCTTCCCTTCCTTTCTTTCTCTCTTTCTTTTTACATTTTTAAATCTTTATTTGTTGGATAGAGACAGTCAGAAACTGAGAGAGAAGGAGTGATAAAGAGGGAGAGAGAGAGAGAGAGAGAGAGACCAGCAGCACTGCTTCACCACTTGTGAAGTTTTCCCTCTACAAGTGGGGACCAGGGGCTCAAACCTGGGTCCTTTCACACTGCAACATGTGTGCTCATCTAGGTACGCTACCACCTGGCCCCTTGCAGGTGTCTGTCTGCTTTTTCCCCTACCTATCTCCTCCTCCCCTCCTCTCAACTTATCTCTGTCCCTATCCAATAATAATAAAAATTTTACAAAAATAAAATAAAGATTTTAGTGTCTAGCTTCTTAAATAAAGTGGCTTGTAAGAGAGTTCCTGAAATCAATCTACATTATTAGTCAAGGTCTACTGTTGGTCTACTTATCATCCATCTTGTCAACAGACCTGCAGTAAAACTCCCAGCAGCAATTCTCCAGCCACAAAGCCACCATGAGTGCTTCTGTCTCACAAAAGTTACTCCACAAATAAACAAAATTCACTCATATGTTCTATCATTTTAGATAAAATATAAGCACTAGCATCTATAAGATATCTAAAGAAAACTAAATGTACCCAAACCATAATATTCAGCATCCTACTTGCTATCTTAGCTCTTTATTCAAGAATCCCAGGAGCCATAGAAACATTGTTCTGATCAATCTGCTTCTAGTTAAAAGTAACTTTTGTTACTCTACACATCTTTAAAAAAAAAAAAAGTCAGGAAGGAACTATTTTCTCTTCTAACTGAAAAGCATTATTAGGTGGATGAAATGTCAAAAAAAATTGAGAGCCATGATTCAGACCTGAGCAGAGGAAATAGCTGCTGACGTCTATATCTGCATAATGCAAGCTATTTGAATGCTGTTGAAAGTTTCTGGAAGTCCTTTTTTTGTTTTTTTCCAAAGAACATCAGAGTGTTTTCCTACCATAATAACTTACGTGAAGAGGCAGAATAAAGTCTATTTGCTATTCATGTACTTATGTATTTATGTGTGTATGCGTTTATTGACTTATTTTAATTGCTATCAGGGTTATCATTGGGGCTTCGTGCCAGCATTGTTTGATCGAAAAGGGAAAAGTTGAGAGGAGAGCTGGACATAGCAGTCCTTCTTCCCCACTGGTGAAGCTTTCTCCCTTCAGATGGGGAATGGGAGCTTTAACCCTGGCCCTTGCCTATAGGAATGCATAAACTTAAATGTGTGAGCCACTGGCTGCTCCCAACTGTGTTTGCCCTTAAGGTAATTTCTCAGTTGAATTATTTGTGAAAGAAGATAAGGATATTCAAGGAGAAATTTTTTGTGACAAGACAAAACAGGGAATATTCCACCAACACCCATTGATGGCAAAGATAAAGTAAAAAGAAGAGAGAGAGGAAGTTTCAAGATGAAGGTGAGAGGGTGGGGGTGACAGCATAATGATTATGCAAACAGACTCTCATGCCTTGAGGCTCCTAAATCCCAGGTTCAATCCCCCACACCACCATAAGCCAGAGCTGAGCAGTACTCTGGTGTTTCTCTGTGTGTGTCTCTCTCTGCATCTCTCTCAAAAAAAAAAAAAATTAATAAAAAAAATTTTAAAAAAAAGATGAAGGTGAGAACTCTAATTTTAAGTGGAATATCCCTGGGAGTAGCAGAATTTCTAGTAAAAAAAACTAAAGACTAAGAAAGAAAAGGAAGCTCATATAGCTATTTTAGTTGAATTATAAAGAACTCAACAGAACAGAGTTATTAAAATTGAAGACTGTCTGAAAGTTTGGAAGACTATGAAAGGATTTGTAAGTTGGGAGCAAGAAAGGAAAATGAAGTTAAGGAAATAACAGAGAAGTAACAGAGGGTTTTTGTCTTGACGATTTGCAAGGACACACCCATGAAATACACTGTGGACAGAGCTAAGCAAAGGATCAAAGGGGGCAGGATTCACTACAATGAAGGGCGAGTGGCTTGAAATGAAGGGTCATGTGTACAGACTCAGCGACTGGGAAGACATAAAAAACGTACCCCAGAGAAGACAGTCTTGTAAAACAGTATTTCCTCTATTTAAATAAATAAAATACAACGTCTATTCAAGTCTTAAGATTAGTAAAAAAAAAAAAACAATTAGTAAAGAAAAAAAATCAGAAAGGCTGGGTAACATAGGATAATGGTCATGGGTTTTCATGTCTGAAGCTCTGAGCTCCCAAGTTCAATTCCAGCACCACCAGAAGCCATAGCTGAGCAGTTCTCTGAAAAAAAGAAATAAAGGGGAAAAAAAAAAAAAAACAAAGAAGGAAATCCCTTTGGGTTGATAGATCAACAGAACACTTAGTATCTAAACTACAGATTTGATTAAAATACTGATTCAGCATAGAAATAATCTCTTAAATTTCAAGGTCAAAACAGCATGTCTAGCTAAAAATAGAAGCAAAGAAGCCAAAATACAGTGACTTACTTAGAAAAGAAAGCTATCAGGGTCGGGGATAATG
Source organism: Erinaceus europaeus (assembly GCF_950295315.1). Lineage (NCBI taxonomy): Eukaryota > Metazoa > Chordata > Mammalia > Eulipotyphla > Erinaceidae > Erinaceus > Erinaceus europaeus. Next base: position 88,534,217 of record NC_080174.1, on the reverse strand, counting down.
CAAATGAGGTGATTGTCATTAAAAGTCATCAATGGATGCACAGATAAAATCACTAAAATTCCGGAGTCAGGCGGTAGCACAGCGGGTTAAGCTCATGTGGAGCAAAGCACAAGGACCAGCTTAAGGATCCCAGTTTGAGCTCCCCGCTCCCCACCTCTAGGGGAGTTGCTTCACAATTGGTGAAGCAGGTCTGCAGCTGTCTGTCTTTCTCTCCCCCTCTCTGTCTTCCCCTCCTCTCTCCGTTTCTCTCTGTCCTATCCAACAATGACATCAACAACAAGAACTACAACAATAAAACAAGGGCAACCAAAAGGAAATAAATAAATATAAAAAAATTAAAATTCATATTAAGTGAAGAATAAATAAATATGTAAAAATAATGGTTGTTATTAGCCATTGTCAACATGGAGAAAGGAAATAATTATGCTATCTAGGAATAAAAATATCTTAAGATTTTTATCAAGATAGCACTTCTCAATATGTAGAGGTTTTTATGACTTTACTTGGAAAGATTTGCTATAATAAAAAAATCAATTATCCCTAGACCAGATCTAATTAAAAGTCTCACATAATCTTTGTCAAAATTTATTAACTAGTTACAAGATTATTTGTTTATACACTTGAGGAAAAGATATAAAATTAACTCTCTACATCATTGTAGGAATCAATTCAAGATAGAATAAAGATCTAAATAGAAGTGGATACTTCTAAGATACTTTGTGATCTCAGAAAAGCTAAGTGTTTGTTAAATTAAATTAAAACCAAAAATAGGAATCATAAAGCCAAAAAGTTGCTAAGAGTCCATTATTAGATTAAAAGGAACAGTTCTAGTCATCACAACATATCATATCGACTACTATAAACCAGACTTAAAATGACACAACTAATGTAGCAATAGTTATCCTACCAGTCACTCGATGAGAAAATGAGGAAAGAGTGCTTGAAGGTAGAATTAAAACTACTGAAATTTCACAGAACATCTCCACCAATTTAATACCCTGGAGACACATATTGCTTTACAGCATTATATCCATGCCAGTTACTGTTCATGAAGTGAAGTTTTCTGCAAACACTTTGAATGAGAAGTTTACAGTGTGTATGAGTTGTTTACTAGGAAAAATTCTGCATAAGTGCAGATGAAAGTAATTTATACGGCAGAAACGTTCTCAGCGTTAAATAAATGTTGACACTTCTAAATACTGATCAATTATACAGTGGATCAATACTTACATGATATTCATACACTATGAAGATGTCAATGAAAATGAATTAATGACATCTATGAACTGAACTAAACCAATTCCCAAAATAATAATGTCAGGAGAAACACAGTGTCACAGAGCTACACAGAGGAATAGTCTTTTTTTTTTTTACAAGCCACGTTCCCCTAAAACAATTATATAGAGAAAAATATCACAGAATCACTTCACCAAAGCACACCCAGGTGAAGCAGGTCTGCAGGTGTCTGTCTTTCTCTCCGTCTGTCTTCCTCTCCTCTCTCCATTTCTCTCTGTCCTATCCAACAATAACAACGTCATTAATTACAACAATAAAAAAACAAGGGCAACAAAAGGGAATAAATAAATAAATATTAAATTAAAAAATAAGAGTCAATTTTAGTTGTTCATTTCAAGTCAACTTTGTGGCTTTTTAATTTACCTTTATTTTTTTTTTAATTATCTATATTTATAGAAAGGATACAGCCAGAAATTGAGAGGATAGGGGGAGATAATGAGGGAGAGAGACAGAGAGACACTTGCAACCCTGCTTCACCACTTGCAAAGCTTTCCTTCCGCAGATGGGGACCTGGGGCTTGAACCCTGGTCTTTGAGCATTGTGGCATGTTCACAAACTCTATCTTCAGAGAGTTTGTCAAGTGAACCAAGGTACTGACCCCATCACAAGGACTCCTCAGTGGGACAAAAGGGAGACTGTTTAAAATTGGAAGCTGTACTCAGCAAAGTCAATCTACACCACCACCACACACACCCCCACCCCAGGAGAATCTATTGGGCAAGAGCTGTCAAATGCAAAATTGGGTGGTTGTTTGTGTAAAACTATACCCCTGTTATCTTATAATCCTGGAAGCTACTGATAAAAAAAAAAAAAAGATTGCTCAAGTGTATGTGTCAAGAATTTGAAAGTATTATCCAACACACAGAGCAGAAAGCCATCCTGGATTGACTACACTGGGAATCTGGGAAAGTCGTGGTGTGGTGTGATGCCTTCTGATAGGCTATATGACTTCCAAACCTTCTTTGACAATGTTCAGTGATACTGTAGTATCTCATTTCTCTCTCTCTCTCTTTCTCTCTCTCTCTCCCTCTCTCTCTTTCTTCCTCCCTCCCTCCCTCTCTCTCTCTCTCTCTGCCTCCAGGGTTATAGCTGGGGTTCAGTGCCTGCACTACAAATCCACTGCTCCTGGAGGCCATTTTTTTCCCTTTTGTTGACCTTGTTCTTGTCATTATTGTTATTGTTGCCATTGTTGGTGCTGTTGTTGGATAGGACAGAGAGAAACCGAGAAAGGAGGGGAGGACAGAGAGGGGGAGAGATATCACTACTGTAAACACAGCATTACCTACAGGTAAATACATACGCTGCAGAAACATAGAAAGACCACAGGTGGGGAGCCAAGGGCTCGAACTGGGATCCTCACACCGGTTCTTGTGCTTCCTGCCATGTGCGCTTAGTATTTATCCATTGCTCTTCACCACCTTCACAAACAAGGGAGATATCACTACTGTAAACACAGCATTACCTACAGGTAAACACATACGCTGCAGAAACATAGAAAGACCACAGGCAATTCATGTAAAAACACGCAATTTAGACTGGGGCGATAGCATAAAGGCTTTCATGTCTGGGGCTCTGAGGTTCCAGCCTCAGTCCCCAGCATGATCATAAACCAGAGTGGATAAGTGCTTTGGTCTCTCCCACTGTACCTCTTTCATTAAAATAAATAACATATTAAAAAAACATGCAATTCCCTGAGTTCATAGTAGAAGGCTATAAAACTGTGAAAGTGGAAAACTCATCAGAGGAATAATTTAGAAGATTCATTATAAGGAAATTGCACACTCTCCATGTAACAGATAATCAGATAAAGGAACAAAAGGGATTCCTTGCTAAAGTGACTGAAGATTCCATGAAAAATTCCTATTAGATATACAGGGTGTGAAGAATGAATGTCATGCTAATTTTTAAAGTTTAAGAAGTAGTCTCTATCATATCGAGGGGAGATTAACAAGACAAGAAAATAAACTAAGCATGCTTTCTCAAATGGGAAAAGGGGAAGCAACAAAATTTAAGAAAATATATGGGAGCCGGGTGGTGGCACAGTGGGTTAAGCGTACTTGGCGCAAAGCGAAAGGACTGACTTAAGGATCCCAGTTTGAGTCCCTGGCTCCCCACCTGCAGGGGGGTCGCTTCACAGGCGGTGAAGCAGGTCTGCAGGTGTCTGTCTTTCTCTCCCCCTCTCTGTCTTCCTCTCCTCTCTCCATTTCTCTCCGTCTTACCCAACAATGATGACAATAATAAAAACGATGATGAACAACAAGGGCAACAAAAGGGGAAAAAATAAAGTTAAAAAAAAAAGAAAAAGTATGAAACTAATCTACATAAAGCATCAAGCTTTACTAGAAAAGTTAATATAAGGATGATTGGAGGTATAAAAGGAGAGGAGACAGGATAAGGAATAGAAACTGTTTTTCTTTGGAAATAATAGATTGAAATTCAACACCCATTTATATTAGAACCTATAAAACTCTGGGGATAGGAGGAATAAACTTCCATATAACAAAGGCCATTTACTTATTTATTTATTTATTTTTTATTGGATAGAGACAGAGAGAAATTGAGAGAGAAGGGGGAGATAGAGAGGAACAAAGACAGAGAAACGCCTGCAGACCTGCTTCACCTCCCATGAAGCAACTCCACTGCAGGTGGGGAGCCCGGGTCTCTAACCAGGATCCTACCTTGTGCTTTGTGACACATGCGCTTAACCGCTGCACTACTGCCCGACTCCCTGCAACAAAGACCATTTTTTACTGTCAAAAGGTGAGTCACATTCAGTGGTGAAAATGGAAAGGTTTTAGTCCTAAGATTTGAAACAAGACAGAGACGTCCACTCTTACTTATCATTATCATTGAACACAGGACTGGAATTTCTAGTCAGAACAATTAAGAAAGTAAGAAGAAAAAAATGAGAAAGAAAGGAAGAAAGAGAGAAAGGGGGAAGAGAACAAAAGAAAGGAAGGAAAAAAGAAAGAAATGCAATGAATCTAGCTTGGAAGAGAAGTTAAACTACTGCTATTTGTGGATGACATGATAATATACATAGAAAACTTTAAGGATGACAGCCAGAATCTTCTAGATGTAATCAATAAATTCAGTAAAGAAGTTGCAGATAAAATTTAGTATAAGGCAGTCTGTTTCATGTGTATGCACAGTGAATTGGAGAGTCAGGAAATGAACGATACCAACCAATTACAGTCACACCTATGAAACTTTATAAAAAATGGACCAAAGCTAACAAAGGAGAAAGACCTTTACAGTGAAAACTGTAGGATATCGCTAAAAGACATAAAAGGAAACACATAATAAAAGAGAAAGAGAAAGACTCTACAACATCAAAATTTCCACCAATGACTTGGGGACCAGGTTCATATTTGGATCACACACAAGACAAAGTACATACATTATCCAGATGACTTGTTTAGTCAACTCAGAACAAAGTGTTTTAAAATTTGTGTGGATCCACAAATAGCTGTAGTAATGTAAAGAAGAGGAAAACAATAGAGAAAGCATCATGCACTCTGAATTTAAACTATACTAAAAAGCAATAAGAAATAAAACTGCATGTTATTGGAACAAAACATTCAGACAAATGGAATAGTATAAATAGCCTAGAAATAAACTAACACAAACATATCAGTCTATAACAAAAGGAGCTGAAATCATATAGAAAAGAAAGTCTCTTCAACAAGTGATGTTGGGAAAATTGGATAGTTACATATAAAAAGAATGAAATTACACCATGACAAATTTACACTTAGGCATGACAAAAGGATAATTAGACTTACCTTGTGGATAAGAATGTTTTGCAGACACCCATCATAGGAAGATAGAAATTGTACCCTGCTGTGAACAAATGTACTATAAACTATAAATCTCTCAATAAAAAGATAAGTAAAAAGATGCCATTTTGTTTTCCAGGAAGAATTAAGCCAAGTGAAGTAATTAAAATGACTTTAGACGCTGTGAAAGCTGTGTCGGCTCTGAGGACAGGAGACTGCACTCCTATAATCTTATAGTATTGCAAACCAATGATAGATCTATCAAAGATTTAAAGTAAGTGACACTGATAAAAGATTGCTTAGTTACACACATACCTCAAAACCTATAAAGATACCCAGTGGATTTTCCTTTTGAGTTTGAAGTTAGTGTGTTTGCAGAAAAATACAGGGAGGTATTGATCAAGCTTCTAAAATAATAGTTATGTTTTCTCCAAAGTTGCTAATTTCTAATTATTCTTTAGCTAATAAACCTCAAATTCGAACAAATTTTCTAAAAATCTCCAAACGTATGGTCTATTCAATAATCAAATAATTAAAAAAAAAAAAAGAGTCAGAGTAAGGATCCCGGTTTGAGCTCCTGGCTCCCCACCTGCAGGGGAGTCACTTCACTAACAGTGAAGCAGGTCTGCAGGTGTCTATCTTTCTCTCCCCATCTGTCTTCCTCTTCTCTCTCCATTTCTCTCTGTCCTATCCAACAATAACAACATCATTAACTACAACAATAAAACAACAAGGGCAACAAAAGGGAATAAATAAATAAATATTAAATTAAAAAATAAGAGTCAATTTTAGTTGTTCATTTCAAGTCAACTTTGTGGCCTTTTAATTGACATTTACCTTTATTTTTTTAATTATCTATATTTATAGAAAGGATACAGCCAGAAATTGAGAGGGTAGGGGGAGATAACGAGGGAGAGAGACAGAGAGACACTTGCAACCCTGCTTCACCACTTGCAAAGCTTTCCTTCCGCAGATGGGGACCTGGGGCTTGAACCCTGGTCCTTGAGCATTGTGGCATGTGCGCTCAACCAGGTGCACTACCGCTCGGCCCCTTGACAGTCATCTTTCCATAAAATACTTTGTAACTCCACTCACATCTCCAGTTTCATTGAATTAATTCTCCTGCTAACATTTTTCAAATCTTTCTCAAAAAAATAATAATAATCCTCATTCACTTGTATACTGTTTGATCGCCTAAGGTCATTATCTACTAGAGTAAAAGTCAAATGAAAGGAATTCTGTCAGCACGTAGAGTTCCCTTCAGTTTTTCTTATTTCAGCACAATGTCCAAGCACCACTGAATTCTGGATCAGAGGATCTGCCAGGTCTTATTCATAGACATCATCTCAATTAATCTCGTGAATTTGCGGATGATAAACAAGGGTCAGCAAGACTGAAGAGTCTCATGACTATTCTGCTAATGAGGAAAAGACATGAGGACATGTGGTCCCCGGGTTCTAAAGCTCAGACCCTTTGCATTGCTTTGGCTCTCCTCAGGAGAAACCTAATACACTGCTGCTTACGCAATAGAAGGACGTAAATATTGGACGGATCAAAGAAATATGAAATCCTTGAAAATACTCTCAGTACCTGAACATTATATTTTATTTTTAGACTGTCATCTTTTTTCCACCTTCAGTTATGTCTCCATGTAACCCCAGACCACAAAAATCCACTGAATAATTGAAAGTCACACTTGCTCCTGCATAAGGAAGATGTTTTGAATAATGTGCTGAACAATAATCTTACCATAACCCATTCATTCCTTTTTAGCTGCATTTCCCTTCCTTTGGTGATATCACACTGTGCTTACAAAAATGAGGCTGTAACTATGCATTTTATCAATATTGACTACTAATGGTAAGTTCTTCTGTGAGAATTTCATAGGACAAAAGTTTCAACATACAAAAAATGAGTTAGACTTCTGCATTGTTAATTCCATAATCTCACAGTGAAGTAATTGTATAATAGTTATATTGTGCTACATAGAGCAAGCTTTATTTTGCTGATTTCAGTTTTCCTTAAATTCAAAGCACACTTTATGAGTCTAGAGTCTATCTCTCCCTGTTTACTAAAAGAGTTATGCATGTTAAATAATTACAGAGCTTCTTAATTTATAACCAAGATTCATTTGATTACCAAGCATCTGTCCTATGCTGTCACACCAGTATTCACCCGCTTGGGGCTGACTTGCTTATACAATCACAAGGATTGTCGTGTAGAATTAGTGAACTAAAGAGACAGAGAGTGGAAAACAAAACAAACAAACATTTATTTGCTGGTCATCTATGTATAAGTTTTAAGTCTGCAAGTAATGTAATAAAGTACTTAGATTTTTGTCTGAAAGTAATTTATAGGTGACACAATGGAAATGAGCTTAGAAATAAGGCTAGCTCAAGATTAGCTATTTTCATGTCATCATCATAAAAGAGCTACATAATAGATGTCTTCTGTCTTAGAACAAAAACAGTATTTTTTTCTAAATGATTTATTTTTAATATGAAAAATGATGAATCTGAAAATTTCACAAAAGCTATATTCCTTCTTTTAAAACAATATTTGTGTGTGAGAGAGAAGGAGATAGTAAGAGAGAGAACAAAGTTTTGTTTCAGAATTTGTGAGCCTACGGATCAAACTCAGTCCTCATTCATGCAAGTCTAGTGCTCTGCTTGCTAAACCACTTCTTCAACTATTCTTCCTTCCCTCTTTCCCTTCTTCTGTCCATCTTTCCTTCCTGTATTCCTATTCCTCACCCCTCCTTTCTCTCTCTCTCTCTCTCTCTCTTTTATCTTTTACCCTCCAACCTTTTCTTCATCCGTTCTTATTCTTTCTATTTTGTTCTATTCTGGAGAAGGACAGTAAAAACACACCTTTTTTTTTTTTTCCTCCTCCAGGGTTATTGCTGGGCTCGGTGCCTGCACCATGAATCCACCGCTCCTGGAGGCCATTCCCCCCCCCCCCCTTTTGTTGCCCTTGTTGAAGCTTCGTTGTGGTTATTATTATTGCCCTTGTTGACGCAATTCGTTGTTGGATAGGACAGAGAGAAATGGAGAGAGGAGGGGGAGACAGAGAGGGGGAGAGAAAGACAGACACCTGCAGACCTGCTTCACCGCCTGTGAAGCGACTCCCCTGCAGGTGGGGAGCCGGGGGCTCGAGCCGGGATCCTTACGCCGGTCCCTGCGCTTTGCGCCACATGCGCTTAACCCACTGCGCCACCGCCTGACCCCCAAACGCAACTTTTAATTCCTATCATTGAGATAAAAAAAACAAACTGCAGTTTATAAAGTTGCCATTGAGGAACCGGGACGGGGGTACATCTGGCTAAGCACACATAGTACTACGCTAAAGGAAAAGAGCATGGACCTGGGTTTGAGCCCCTCTCCCCACCTGCAGGGGGACACTTCATGAGCGGTGAAGAGGTTCTGTAGATGTTTCTCTTTCTCTCTGTCTCCCCATTCTCTCTCAATTTCTTTCTGTCCTAATAAATAAATAATAAAGGAAAAAATGGCCACCAGAAATGGGCAATTCTTAGTACTGGCCCCAAGCCCCAGCCACTGGAGGTAAAAAAAAAAGGACAAAATGGATTGGATTGGGGTTGATAATTCTCAGTGACATGAGGAGGTGAAAGACAGTTAGCAGATGGTTTCATTTATTATGGGATATAGTAAATTGAACCATATGAACTTTAACAAAAATGCAAATTGTCTCTAAAATTTTATTATAACTAAAGTGGTTGAGTGGTTATGTGTGAGGAGGTGTGAGGGGGCATAGAACTTTGGTGGTGTATGTTGTGTGGGCTTTGCCCCTATAACTTAATAAACAATATAAATCACTAATATTTTTTTAAAGTAGGCAAACACTGGATTTCTAATAGTGAACTAACTTAAATTCAGATTAATTTCTCCCAGTAAACCACTGTCTAAACTTACCATGACATTAGATAATTTGGAAAACACTCTATAGAAAGACTAGAAAGTTTAGTGAAGGGAGGGGCAAGGCAGTAGCGCAGCAGGTTAAGCACATATAGCACAAAGCACAAGGATCCCATTTCGAACCCCTGGATCCCCACCTGCAGGGGGGTCACTTCACAGGTGGTGAAGCAGGTCTTCAGGCATCTATCATTCTCTCCTCCTCTCTGTCTTCCTGTCATCTCTCCATTTCTCTCTGTCCTATCCAACAACAATGAAGCAATAAAAACAACAATAATAACAGCAGTAACTATAAGTAACAAGGGCAACAAAAGGGAAAAAATAAAAAATAAAAAACAAAAAAGTTTAGTGAAGAAGAACTCTAGATTAGGAAATAGAACTGGCACCTCATTTAGTAGTCTCTCCACAATAGAATTCCACCTTCTGCACCCCACAGTGATCCTTGGTTCATACATTCAGAGAAATAAAATACAGGAAAGCTTCCAGTGGAGGGGAGGGCATATGAAACTCTGGTAGTGGGAAATGTGTGGAATTTTGCCCCCTTTTATCCTTATGGTTTTGTCGATATTTTCTATTTTTATTTTATAAATAAATTTAATTAAAAATTTTAAAAGAATTGCAAAACTGCAGACATCTGATTGATTTTTCTCATCTACAAACTGAATTGATTATTAAAGGAAACTTAAATGAGAATGTTTCCTTCAGAGGAAGTTCAGATCTTATCCATGCCGGGTATTATTATTTGAGAGCAGAAAAAATTTTCTAATCTAAAATGTTTGGAGTTATAATGGCTGGAAAAATTCCCTGAATTAACTGTAACTCTATTTAGCTAGTGGAGAAGACAAGTAATTTGAAAATGAAAGCATTTCAATGCGGCCTTTTGATTACAAGTTGATATATTTGATGCTGAGGACTCATATGAGAATAATATTTTATCTAAGGCAAATGAGCAGAATGTATGGCCTTACTGCACCAATCCTATTCTGTATTCAGCTGTCAGCTATGTGACAATTGGGAATATTTTAAACTGATTTTTATAATAAATTCAAATGCATACTGCAAGATACATAAATATTTACTCAAGCTACCAGATGAGCCAAATTGTTACAGAGACAGTAAATGCATGCATATATAGTAAAAGATGAAATATCCTAGCTCGTAGGACTCCGTAATTCCATTTTGGGTATCACCCTTCCTAACAAAGCTACAGAACCTAGATATAGACCAGCGTCTATGATATAGGGTACATGTGTACATGTTTCCATAAGTTATGGGAAAATACATACCTTAAAGTAAAAGTGTGCAGTATTCTGTAGTGACTCAGTAAGTGCAGCAAGCAAGGAGAAAGACCTAAAAAAGATATCATAAAGTACTAAATCAAATATTTTCTAGTTAGAACTAAATATTGTCTTCACCTACTTCCTATTTCACTTCCCTCAGTCATTCCAAGCCTAACACTGTCAGATAAAGTAAGGACTACAAAAGCTGAATAAGGGCAATAGACTGGCAGACTTTCATGATGGCCCTTTTGGTCATTACCAGGGCCGTAGTCAGGGAATCCTGGGATCATCACAGTCACATAGATATGATGGGCCTAGACCTCTAGCAGATCTCTCTCACTACCTTCAGTGCTCATATCTATCAGGAAGAACATCATAAACCCTTTTGTGGGACCATGCACTTAGTGTAGAACAACAATGGTGGGAATTGTGTGGAATTGTACCCCTCTTATCCTAGGGTCTTGTCAGTGTTTCAATTTTATATACAAAAATTTTGAAAAAAGAAACTACCTCACTCTTCAAAGGGAGGTTGGGTCAGCCTACTCTGCCACTTGAGGAAGATGCATCCTGAAATGAGTGCAGCCTAGAATGTTCCCAGCTGTGACCATGGACTGTGAGCTCAGACTGACAGGGATACAGAGGTTACACAGGATCCTGTGCTAAATGTGAACAGATATGGATCCTGGATCAGATTGGTGGGGTTTATAGTTAATGGTATTTATTTATTTTTCTCATATTTGGGGAGCTACTCTCTGCCCTGATCCATCTTGCCAGTCCTATTTTACAACTCTTACACCATCTTCCTAGAAAATACCTTTAGTCCACCTGCATGTTAGCTGTCAAGCTCAGGCAAACATTAGTAAAGTCATGGGTGGGCCCCTTGGGAGATACCTAAAATAGACTTCCTAACTCCTTCCAACATGAAAACACCAAGTCAACTCTACACAGTCATGAGAAAGATGTTCCTATCCTCCATTACCCCCCTCAATTTCTCTG